>NW_026747544.1:0-2084 GCF_022355385.1 Mustela nigripes
CACACACCCTCCAGGCTCTGGCCCTGGAGCCACACCTCAGGACTGTGCCTGCCGTATCCAAGGGAATTCTGCTCACTCCTTTGGACACAACCCTACAGATTAGGAGAAACCTTCAAAGTTCCCGAGGCCATCCCAATAGTGTACGCCATCCAGGACAAACAGGGGTGATCTGATACAAGCTGTGCCACTACCTCCACTTAGACCCATAGCAGATATCCATAGAAAAGAAGATTGAACAGGACAAGCACTTAGGCCCTAATCGGATCCATTACTTTTGTTTCCAGGCATCTCTCCTCAGAAGCCTGGATACCAATACCTGCATATGGGGGTTTCCAGAGGTACCAATCAGAACAAATATTGTCTCCACATGGGAATTTTGCTCTATGGAGCTGTGTCAAAACCTCCAGTGAGAAGAAACCTTCAGGTACCCGGAGCCACTGCCACTTTCCAAGGTCTCTATGGACACACAATCCCACATTATGACCCATCCTCAGGAGAGTCCATTTCAACTCAACCCCCTCGGTTGCTCCCACAGAGCAAGCAGATCAAACCTGCCTTGTCACTAGGAGACAATTGAAATGAGAGGCAGGCTCTTCAGACATCCATCCTTAGAACCCTGCTCTTGTGTCGTTTTGTATGGGACGTCCTGGAGCCATCCAACAGCTCTCGACTGTCCCGCAGAAGGAGTCCTTGCGGATTGGAGCATCTCACAACTCACATCGTGGGAAAACTTCATCGACAACAAGATGCCCCCAATCTTCATGAAGACAGATGGATCATGGACAGAAACTCCAACCTGAGCTAATGGCTGATCCTCGCCTTGACTTCAAATGCACGAGATCTCGATTCAGCTCTTCAGAGTGTGCCTGCCATGCCCTTGCCCCAAAACCTAAGTGTAGCTTGTGTTCTCAGATTTCCATCCTCACTCTCCTGGACCACACGCCCTCCAGTTTGGGATTTCCAGAGCCACAGTGCAGCACTTTGCCTTCACACTTGAAGAAAAATATTGCCCTGTGGGGCCACCCAGAAATGACAAATGAGAAACAACCTGCACGCTACTAGACTGTACCCCAATTATACAGTTTAGCCTGGGTACTATTGCCCTCTCTGACACAGCCTGATCCTGGATCTCCCAACCATCACCTTGACAGCTGGGGCCACATATCAGGACTGTGACAGCGCTCTCTAAGGGAATTCTGCCTATTCCATTGGCCACAACCCTACACATTAGGTAAAACCCTGAAAGTCCCTGAGACCATCCCACTAGGTTAGGTCACCCGGGACAAAGAGGGTCGATCTGACACAAGCTGAGCAACAACCTCCACTTAGAACCATAGACAGATGTGCCCAGAGAAGACTGAAGAGGACAGGCCCCTAGGCGTGAAATGGATCAATTGGTTTGGATTCCAGGGAGCTCTCTTCAGATGCCTGGTTTCCAATACTAGCTTATGGGGGTTCCTGAGGCACCAATCAGAACAAATCTCTTCTCCACATGTGAATCTTGCTCTTTGGAGCTATGTCAAAACCTCCAAATGGAGAATCCTTCAAGGCCCCAGAGCCACTGTCCCATTCCAAGGTATCCATGGACACAGTCCAACATTATGACCGATCCTCAGGAGAGTCCATTCCAACACAGCCCCCTCGGATGCTACCCAGAGCCAGTAGATCGAACCTGCCTTGTCGCTAGGAGACATTTGGAATACCATGTGGACTGCCTAGGCATCCGTCATTAGAGCCCTGCTCTGGAGAACTTCCTAATGGGACATCCTGGATCCATTCAACAGGTCTTGACTGTCCCGCAGAACAAATCCTTGCGGTTTGGAGCTTCACATACTCCCACCGTGGGAAAACCTCCATGGCATTATGGTGCCCCCACCTCCTTAATGATGGGGCCATCACGGACAAAAACTCTAAACTGAGCCAACATCTGATCCTTGCCCTGACTTCAGATGCACAAGATCTCGATTTAGCTCTGCAGAGTGTGCCTGCCGTGCCCTTTCCCTGAAACCTAGGCCTAGCTTCTGTTCTCAGACTTCTGTCCTCAAACTCCTGGCCCACAATCCCTCCAGCTTGGGAATTCTGGA
>NW_026747545.1:0-2084 GCF_022355385.1 Mustela nigripes
AGAGCCGAAGGCAGCGGCTTAACCCACTGAGCCACCCAGGCGCCCCAATACTAAGTTTTTAAAACAAAAATTTTTAAAACAAAAATTCTGGGTGGCTCAGTGGGTTAAAGCCTTTGCCTTCGGCTCAGGTCATGATCTCAGGGTCCTGGGATGGAGCCCCGCATCAGGCTCTCTGCTCAGCGGGAAGCGTGCTTCCTCCTCTCTCTCTGCCAGCCTCTCTGCCTACCTGTGATCTCTGTCAAATAAATAAATAAAATCTTTAAAAAAAAAATTCTGAAGGACCTTTAACTTAAAGTGAACAACTTAAAGAAAACTAGCAAGCAGACCACAGTACAGGGCAGTATGCAAATACGGCCAATCATGAATGTGATACACGAAGAACCAAAGTTTCTTTGTGAAATCAAGAAGAGGTAGATTAAAGCTGTAGATCCCCAGACTTTGGGATTTTGATAACCGGCAAAATGTAAAAACAAACAAACAAAAATCTGGAAAGTCAGTGATCGACATGGGAGTTGCTGACTTTTTCTTAAGTACATGAAGAACAACAAAACTCAAACCTATATACCTATCTCTGTTATTTGCTAAAAAGGTAGTTAATATGTCGTATGATTATAAAAGAAGTACATGCTGGAAAACTTTCAAATTTTACAGAAGTATAAAAAGTCTTCCTTTCTCTTCCTTCATAAAATCTATGATGGCCCTCCTTCCATGCAGATCAATCTCATTTTTAGAAAGGACCTTTTAAACAAACACGCTATTAATCTGTAAGCATTCATATACACGTAACGTATACTTGTTACGTATAATATAGTATATTCTATTATTTACGCCACATAAAAATCTATAGAAAAACATGTAATCTCAAAACAAAGGACAGACCTTCCCAGGGAAAGACAAGCAGCAAGCTTACTTAGCCGTCTGGAAACCACTGGTCGAGGCACCCTTCTCTCTGAAGTCCCATGATGAGGCACACCTGGGTGGCTCAGTCGTTAAGCAACTGTCCCTGGCCTGGGTCATGATCCCAAGGTCCTGGGATCAAGTCCCGCATCTGGCTCCCTGCTCTGCAGGAGGCCTGCTTTTCCCTCTCACTCCTCCTGCCTGTGTTCCTTCTCTGGCTGTGTCTCTCTCTGTCAAACAAATAAATAAAATATAAAATAAAATAAAACAAAATTCCATGATTAAGTCTAGAATATCCTCTGTATTTATGTTACTTTCATGATCCCTCATCTATATATTTCCAAAGACAACTAGGAACCTCTTTAACATTTCCTTGAGTAGAAAATCATTGAGTACAGAGTGATCTTTTCAGTCCTTTGACCTGCCTGGGGACATGAGGACATGTCTGTGCCCAACCAATTGCTGTCACTGGTCCCTACATCGGAGTTTTAACCTGGGGTCCGTAGACATCCGGGTGTTCCTAATACCATAAAAATATACGTGGTATTCTGCATATACCAACCAATCCCTGAACAGCACGAGGCCTATGGGTGCTGACCCTTTGTGTAGTGGAAAAACTCTCACCCCTCCCCCCCCATAACATGACTAATGACAGCCTACGGTCGACCAGAGGCCCCAGCAACACCATCAAAGTTGGTTACCCCTATTTTGCATGTTAGATGTACTATATACTATATTCTTATAATAGAGTTGCAAGAAAATACAATGCTATTAAGACAATCATGAGGAAAATACATTTACAGTTCTGTATTTAATGATTCCATAAGTTTATATCATCTGTTTACGAGATGAACCATCTCTCAGTACCTTGGCCTCTACTGCCTGACAGGACGCGACACCCTCGAGACCTTATACACGGTGGATGTGAGTTACTCATACCAGACATTAAAAATGAAAAGACAGCACGTGGTCTCTAAGTGTTTTTGTGCATAAGTTCGAACTTAAAAAAAAAAAAGATGTGCGTGATATTTTCAGGTAGCAAATGATAAAATCGTACCTGTGTGTATTTTACGCACTTGTGAAATACCTATACTTTTCTTAATTTTTTCGATGTTTCTAGGCTATAGAGCACATTGCAAGTTTTTTTTTTCAAAATATTGCACATCTCCAAAATATCTTCCAATATA
>NW_026747546.1:0-2084 GCF_022355385.1 Mustela nigripes
GTCTACACTGGCCCACCCAGGTGTCCCATCCGATCATTCCTCAAGTGACCTAGGGTTTCAAGCCACTTTCAAGCTGCCCTTATAAAGGCAGGAACTGGTCCGAGTAGAAAGACCAGCCAAGTGACTCTGCGTGCTGGAAACTTAGACAACATCCTCCCTGTACACCAACACTTCCAAGTCCAAGCTTCAAACCTTTGTTCACTGTGCACTGAGGACCGTGTCAGCATGAACACTGCTCTTTCAAATCTCTTATCTCCCATTTCTTCAAATCAGAAACCACGCTCCAGTCACCACTTCCTTTTCCCTTCAGAGAAGTAAGGAAAAGGATAGAATAAAACACTACATGTGTGGGGCACCTGGGTGTCCCAGTGGGTTAAGCCTCTGCCTTCAGCTTAGGTCATATCTCAGCATCCTGGGATCGAGCCCCGCATCAGGCTCTCTGCTCAGCAGGGAACCTGCTTCCCCTCTCTCTGCCTACTGCTCTGCCTACTTGTGATGTCTCTCCCTCTGTGTCAAGTAAAATCTTTTAAAAACACACACACGAGCAAGACGGCGGAGAAGTAACAGGCTGAGACGACATCAGGTAGCAGGAGACCAGCTATATACCTTGTCAAACCATTGCAAACACCTACAAACCCAACAGGAGATCAAAGAGAAGAAAAGCAACAATTCTAGAAACAGAAAATCGACCACTTTCTGAAAGGAAGGACCTGCGGAAAAGCAAATCCAAAACACAGTAAGATAGACCGCGGGGGGAGGGGCCGGCTCCTGGCAAGCGGCGGCGGAACAATGGAGCACAAAATCAGGACTTTTAAAAGTCTGTTCCGCTGAGGGACATCACTCCAGAGGCTTAACCGGGGTTAAGCCCACGCGGGGTCAGCATGGCCCCAGGTCCCGCGGGGTCACAGAAGGATGGGGATGTCTGAGTGTCGCAGAGCTCGCAGGTATTAGAGCGGGGAAGCCGGCTACAGAGACGGAGCCGACAGTGAGCTCGCAGCTTGGGGTTACCTTGGACCGGTCGCAGGCTGGGTGAGCTCGGAGCATGGCTGGAGACCAGGGAGACAGGAGTGATTGCGCGCTTTTCTCTGAGGGCGCACTGAGGAGTGGAGCCCCGGGCTCTCGGCTCCTCCAGGCTGGAGACCAGGAGGCCGCCATCTTCGTCCCCGTCCTCCGGAACTCTACGGAAAGCGTTCAGGGAACAAAAGCTCCTGAAAGCAAACCCAAGCGAATGACTTAGCGTGGCCCCTGCTAAGGGCGGTGCAATTCTGCCTCAGGCAAAGACACTTGAGAATCACTACAACAGCCCCACCCCAGAAGATCAACAAAAAATCCAGCCAAGACCAAGTTCACTTACCAAGGTGAACAGCAGAATTCCAGAGGAGGAGAAAGCAAAGCACGGAATTCATGGCTTTCTCCCCATGATTCTTTAGTCTTGCAGTTAATTAATCTTTTTAAATTTTTTTTCTTCTGCTATTTTTTTAACTTTTACCCTTTCCTCTTTTAACGGTTTTTACCTAGTTTATCTTAACAATACCTTTCATTAAAAAAAGATAATCATAATCTTTTTTTTAAAGATTTTATTTATTTATTTGACAGATAGAGATCACAAGTAGGCAGAGAGAAAGAGGAGGAAGCAGGCTCCCTGCCAAGCAGAGAGCCCAATGCAGGACTCAATCCCAGGACCCTGGGATCATGACCTGAGCCAAAGGCAGAGGCTTTAACCCACTGAGCCACCCAGGCGCCCCAATCATAATTTTTTTGAACCTTTGTTATTATAGTCATATTTTATCCTTCATTGTATCTAACTTTATTTTCTTTTTTTTACACATAGGGTTTTTTTCTTCTAAAAAAATTTGGGGTACAACTTCTTCTAATAGATCAAAATATACCCTAAATCTAGCTCCAGGCTTGTTCTAGTCTCCAGCCCAAGCAAATTCTCTCCACTTTCTTTTTCTTTATTCTCCCAACCAACTTACTATATCAACTCTTTTTTAAAAATTAAAAAAAAATTTTTTTCACCTTTATGGGCATGTTCCGTCCCTTCATTGTGTTTACCCTTAAATATGTTCTTCATTCTTTAAAAT
>NW_026747547.1:0-2084 GCF_022355385.1 Mustela nigripes
GTGAGTCCTGTCCTCTAGTACGTCTCTCAGTGGCTGGACCATTAGATATCATAATGGGCTTCACATGTCCCTAGGCCAAACCCCCAGAGAGTAAGACTCGCCCATTTCCCATGACCTACACACCCTACAGTCTCAGGCCCCTGGAGCCAAACCTGACGACTGTGATTGCCCTCTCCAAGGGAATTGTATCTGCCCCTTCCAATGGCCACAACCCTCCTAAGAGTATAAACCTCCAAAGTCCCTGAGGCCATCCCAATATTTGTGGCTTCCCAGGACAAATGGGGTAATCTGGGCTCATCTGAGCACATACCGGCACTCAGACCCGTAGACTGATGTCCCCAGAGGCAAAAAGAAACGAAGAGGCCCCTAGGCACCTATCGGTTCCATTGCTTTGGTTTCCAGGAATATCTCCTCAGAGGCCTGGATTTCAATAACAGCTTATGGCTGTTTCTTGTCTCACCCATCAGAACAAATCTCATCTACACATGGGAAACTTGCACAATGGAGCTGTGTGAAATGCTCTTTTTAGGAGAACCCTTCAGGGCTCCAGTGCCACTGCTTCATTCCAAGGTCTCCATAGACACAAAATCATATTAGGGCACATCCACGGGAGAGTCCATTTCAGCTCAGCCTCCTCGGTTGCTCCCCCAGATCAGGCAGATCTAACCTGTCTTGTTGCTTGGAGACAATTGGAATGCGAGGTGGGCTACCCAGCCATCCATCCTTAGAACCCTGCTCGGAATCGTTGTCCTGGAGCCAACCAACAGGTCTGAATTGTCCTGCAGAACAATCTTTGCAGTTGGGAGCTTCTCACAACTCCCATCGTGGGAAACACCCATGGCCTCGTGATCCAACCCCCTTCAAGAAGGGGCCATCAGGGACAGAATGTCCTACCTCTGCAATCGTCTGATCCTCGCCCTGACTTCAGATGCATGAGATCTCGATCAGGTCTGTAGATTGTGCCTGCCATATCCTCACCCAGAAACCTAGGCCTAGCTTGGGTTCTCGGACTTCCGTCCTCAGACTTCTGGCCCACAATTCCTCCAGTTTGGCAATCCAGAACTACAATGCAGCACTCTGCCTGCCTTCCAGAAGAAAAACATTGCCCTCTGGGACTACCCAGAAACAACAAATGAGGATCAACCTGGACGACATTCGGCTGTACCCCAAATATATAGGCTGACCTGGGAACTAATGCTCTTTCTGACACGGCCTGAGCCTGTAACTCCTGGCCCCACCCAGGCAGCTGGCCGCACAATGAGCACATCGGACCCACCATGGCCTTAGGTGGTCATCTCTTCTCAACCTCGATTTTCAGGCTTCAGAACATAGACCTTATCTCCAATCACGGCCCGGGTTTGAAAATGATGCAGAAATCAGAACTCTTTCCCCATGGCAAGAAACCTTGTGGTTGGCATTTTGTCCAAGGTTCAGTGTCGTTGAAACAATTGTGGCCCAAGAGGCCCCGCCCTAGCTTGCGGGCCACATTGGTCACAAAAACACATTGTGACGCTCAGCCTGAACCCAGTCCTCAGGTAAGGCCTCTCAGTGGCTGGACGGAGAGACAGCATATTGGGCTTGTCATGCCCCTAGGCCCCAATTTTTAACCATAGTTCGGGTTGTCCATTCACTCTTCCCAGGGCTCTGCTTTGGAATTCCTCTTTTGGTGGGACACCTGAGGTAACAAACCTTAAAGGAGTCCTCCCATCACACAGATTGACGAAAAACAATTGGTATGGGCCAAATCCACAGAGAGCAAGATTCGTCCACGGCCCAGGAGGCCTCCCCAACATTCCACGGCCATCGCTGATAGAAAATCCAGACACAAAAGCCTGAGCACACGCCTCAGACTGGCTCATTTTAATATCCTGAGGAGTTCTTCAGATAAGAACCTACATGGCACTCGAATGCACCCAAAATATATAGTCTAACCTGGGCACTAATGAACTGTCTGACAACCTGAGCCCGGACCTCGTGACCAACACCAGGACAGCTGACCGCACACAGAGCACATCAGACCCTCCATGGCGTAATATCATCATCTCTCCCCTACCTCAGTTTTCAGGCTTCAGAACCTAGACCTT
>NW_026747548.1:0-2084 GCF_022355385.1 Mustela nigripes
TATGAAAGACCGTTGCCCTGGGTCCTGCAGTCCTGTAGCAAGCATCCGTCTCCCAGCAGCTCTGGCCATTAAGCTCCTGAAGGTGGCGGTCTTATTCAGGAGGGGCTGAGCCCTCTTGTGCCATGTACCTGCTTGCCCTGAAGCAGCCCTGAACTCCAGGGAGATGTTCACGAGCCACATCCCCTGCATTGCACCCCAAGGCCCTGGGAGGAGACCCGATGTCCTTATGATGTGACCAACAGCTTAAGCCGTTGCTACCTGAGGCATGCTACCTGAGGAATGGGTCCAATCCTAAACACCTCTTTTCAGGGCAGGCGGGGCATCCCCCAGTCAAGGAAGCAGAGCAGCTGTTTATGGGAGACACTTGGAAGGGTTTTAGCATCACTATCCGGCCTTTCCTCTCCCGTTTGGAGCTCGGCAGGCCCTTCCTAAAAGCCCTGAGGAGTGAGCCATCGAGGGTTCGAGGCAAAGTGGGTGGGGTGAGCACAGCACATTCTGGGGTCCTCCGGGTCTGGAACCCCACTGGCAGCCCCGCTGCAACCGTCAGCATGCCTGGGACTTCACCTCCATCTTGTCGACACGATGGATCCTAGAGACTGGCCAGGGGGAGCCGTGAGGCTACTCTCCAGCTTAGGCGACAAGGAGACCAGAAGGCGTGACGACGGCCTGAGCAGTCTTCCTTTGGCCTGGTGCTAACCACCACCCTAGAATTCTCCCTGAGGGGCTGCATCAGACTTGAGATCCCCAGCGCTGACCAAGAGCAGACAGACTTATCGATGGTCAGGCCTGAACCGTGAAGCTGGCACATGCGCATGGGCATGTGGGAACACACAAGAGCCCACACGAGGCCTCGCAACACTTTCACCCATGTGTGTGCAAACAATACGTAAACACACACTGTCTCCATCCACACTTGTCACACATACACAGGAGCACACGAAACACACACACACAGCAACGATGCACACATGACGACCTACACACAGGGGAGCAAGGGAGGACACGCAAGTCCACATACACACACACGTGCACAGGCATACACACAGGGTCCCAGCTAGGAGGAACGCTCAAACCGGGTGGCCAAACCGAGTACGTATTCGCACACACACACACACACACACCCATGCTCGTGGACCTACCCACAGTGGCCCCATTACGCACAGCACACTCATGATGCACCAAACCAATGGAGCAATACAGCGTTTCCCCATTATTCCACGGAAAGGTACCCTGTGTTGGGTGAGGTTACCCACAGGAGGATCTGGGGTCCACAGGGACCATGAGGGACCACCTCCTCTTTGGTCCTCCTATGACCCTTGGTTTTGCACTGGACCAGACCGAGAGCATGCATGGCATCGCATCTCAGAAATGCAGGGAACAGTTCCAGGTTGAAGGGCAACAAAAAAAGCTCTCCAAGCCATGTGAATACGGTGGTATGAGGAGCCCAGGGGACCCCAGGGCCCCACTCGGGAGCACCTTACCCCTCCTGTGTGCCCCGCTCTACAGAACAAGACTTCCCAAGAGAGCCCCGCCTCTTCCCTTCCTCTGCCAGATCCTGCTTGGAAGGGTGGGGTTCTGTCCGCAGGCCAAGAATGGCTGCGCCCTGCCCCCTTGCTCTCCATCACCCCCAAACATGGAATCCACAGGATGGGGGCTGGAAGGTCCCACCAGGCTTTTGCCTCCTTGCCATTTCCTGTGCCCCCAATATAAAACCACACATGGACACAAGGTGCTTTGTAACTTGTTTATGGCCCTTCTCCCTGACCCTGCAGCTAGGGGCAGGATCCTCTCTAGCGCTGCCCCTGCTGATCCTTGTCCCTTTTGCTGTCCCGTGCAGGCTGCGCACCACGGAGAAGAGCCCATGCACGTCTCTCAACGGTGGAGGCCTCATCAGATTCTTCTTGGTGGTGCAACGCGGATGCTCTGTGATGTCCACCTCCACACAGCTGCCATGCCTTGACACACACACACAGACACACACACACACACATATACACACACACACAGAAACATGATAATACACACAAAAGTCTTAGCTATTTGTGAAAACGTATGATGCCAGGGATAGGGAACGTGATGTTGTG
>NW_026747549.1:0-2084 GCF_022355385.1 Mustela nigripes
CAATTGTTTTTCGTCAATCTGTTGGATGGAGTACTCCTTTCAGGGTTGTTACCTCAGGTGTCCCACCAAAAGAGGAGTTCCAAAGCAGAGCCCTGGGGAAGATTGAAGGGACAACCCGGAATAGGTTAAAAATTGGGGCCTATGGGCATTGGAAGCCCAATATGCTGTCTCTTCATCCAGCCACTGAGAGGCCTTACCTGAGGACTGGGCTAAGGCTGTGGGTCACAATGTGTGTTTGCCACCTATGTGGCCCACGAGCAATGGTGGGGGCTCATTGGACACACTGGTATCCACTACACTCAACATTATACAACAGCCTACCACAAGTTTTCTTGCCATCAGGAAAGAGTTTTGATTTCTGCATCATTTTCAAACATGGGCAGTGATTGTGATAAGGTCTAGGTTCTAAATTCTGAAAACCGAGGCTAGGAAGAGATAAGGACCTAAGGCAATGGCTGGTCCGATGTGCTCAGTGAGCAGCCAGCTGTATGGGTGGGGCCAGCAGGTCCAGGCTCAGCCTCTGTCAGAAAGGGCACTATTGCCCAGGTCAGCCTATATATTTTGGGTACAGCCAAGTGGCGTGCAGGTTGATCTTCATTTGGGGTTTCTGGCTAGGCCCAGAAGGCAATGTTTTTCATCTGGAGGGCAAGCAGAGTGCTGGATTATATTTCTGGATTGCCAAACTGGAGGGCTTGTGGGGCATTAGTCTGAGGATGGAAGTCTGAGGACACAAGCTAGGCTTAGGTTTCTGTGTGAGGACATGGCAGGCACAATCTACAGATCTGACCGAGATCTCGTGCATCTGAAGTCAGGGTGAGGATCAGACGATCGCTCAGGTTGGACCTTATGTCCCTGAGGGCCACTTCATGAAGGGGGGGTTGATCACGAGGCCATGGGTGTTTTCTCACGATGGGAGTTGTGAGAAGCTCCCAATTTCAGAGAATCTTCTGCAGGACAATTGAGACCTGTTGGTTGGCTCCAGGCTAACGATTCCGAGCAGGGTTCTAAGGATGGATGGCTGGGTAGACCACCTCGCATTCCAATTGTCTCCTAGCAACAAGACAGGTTAGATCTGCTGGATCTCGCGGAGCAACCGAATACGCCCAGTTGAAATGGACACTCCTGTGGATGGGTCCTAATACGTTTTTGTGTCTATGGAGACCTTGGAATGACGCGGTGGCACTGGGGCCATGAAGGGTTCTCCTAAACAGAGGCTTTGACATCACTATTACGTGCAAGTTTCCCATGTGTAGATGAGACTTGTTCTGGTGTGTGAGTCAAGAAACAGCTATATGCTGGTACTGAAATCCAGGCCTCTGAGGACAGATGCCTGTAAACCAAAGCAATGGATCCGATTAGGGCCTAGGGGCCTGTTCATTCCTTTTTATCTCTGGGGATATCAGTCTACAAGTCTGAGTGCAGGTAGGTTCTCAGATGGGCTCAGATTGCTCCTGTTTGTCCTGGGAAGCCACCACTATTGGGATGGCCTCAGGGACTTTGGAGGTTTATCCTATTAGTAGCGTTGTGGCCATTGGAATGGGCACACACAATTCCCTTGGAGAGGGCAAGTATAGTCCTCAGCTTGGCTCCAGGGGACTAAGCCTGTAGGCTGTGTAGGCCAGGGCTGATTGGACAGTTGTCTGAAAACAGAAACTCGGCTTATGTTTCGGGTGATAGGTATGGCAGGACTGATCTACAGACCATGAGGAGAACTCTTCGGGATATGAAAAAAGGGCGAGTGTGAGGCTTTAGCTCAAGTATTTATCTCTGGATATCATGCCATTCATGGTCATGAAATTTCCGGGTGACTTCATGGGAAATGGACGAATCTTACTCACTGAGGGTTTGGCCCAATCCAAAGAGTTTGGGGTCATTCTGTGGGACGGAAGAAGTCCGTTTTTTGTTGTTGTTGTTTTGTTTTTCAACCTCAGGTGTCCCACCAAATGAGGGATTCCAGAGTAGAGCCCTGGGGAGGGGCGATTGGACAACCAGAAATCTGGTTAAAATTGGGTCCTAGGGACAGCTAGACTTGGGTTTCAGGGCGAGGGCACGGCATGTACCCCCTCAAGATCTGAAGCAATATC
>NW_026747550.1:0-377 GCF_022355385.1 Mustela nigripes
TGTCTCTGGATTTTGTGTCAACGATGGGCGTGGAATGTCGGGGAGGCCTCATGGGCCATGGATGAGTCTTCCTCTCTGTGGATTTGGCCCGATCCCAATTTGGGGGTCAATCTGTGGGATGGGAGGTGTCCTTTCAGTTTGGTTACCTCATTCTAAAGCAGAGCACTGGGGAGGGGCGAAAAGACAACACGAACTACGGTTAAAAGTTGGGGCCTAGGGGCATGGCAAGCAAGCCCAATATGCCGTCTCTTGGTCCAGCCACTGAGAGACCTTACTTGGGGACTGGGCTCACGCTGAGGGTCACAATGCGTATTTGTGACCAACGTGGCTCTCAAGCATGGCGGGGTCAATGGGCCACACTGCTATCAACTACACTG
>NW_026747550.1:477-2083 GCF_022355385.1 Mustela nigripes
CTCAAGCATGGCGGGGTCAATGGGCCACACTGCTATCAACTACACTGAACGTTGGGCAACACGCCAACCTCAAGATTTCTTGCCATGGGGAAGGATTTCAGATTTCTGCCTCATGTTCAACCCTGGGCAGTGATTGTAGAAAACGTCTAGGTTCTGAAGCCTGAAAACCGAATTGGGAAGAGATGACGTAGGGTCAGAGTTAGGGTTAGACGTCTTTTGAGTCAGGGTTAGAGTAAGGCTTAGGGTAGGGGTCAGGGTTAGGGTTATGTTCATGGTTAGGTTTAGTGTCATGATCACAGTAGGTTCAGGGTTAGCGTTACGGTCAGAGTCAGGGTCAGGGTCAGTGTTAGGCTGACAGTTAGGTTTATGTCCAGGCAGGGTCATGATCAGATTTACGGTCAGGTTCAAGTTTTGGTTTGGGGATAGGTCATGTCAGGTCAGGGTTAGGTTTTGGACAGGTTTAGTGTCAGGTTTAGGGTCAGTGTCAGGTTTAGGTTCATGGTTATGGTAAGGTCAGCTTTATTTTTAGGTTCTGTTTCCTGAGTAGGTTCAGGATCAGGGTTAGCTTTAGGGTTACTAATCTGTTCAGGATCACGGATTGAGTAGAGTTAGTTTTACAATCAGGTTTAGGGTCAGTATTAAGGTCAAGGCCAGGGTCTGGTTCAAGGTTAAGGTCTGACATAGGCAAAGTACAGAGTTAGGGTTATGATCAGGTTCAGGGAGAGGGTCAGGATTATTGTTAAAGTGTGGTTAGGTTTAGGGTTAGAGGTAGGTTGCGGGTTAGGGTTAGACCGGGTTAGGGTCAGTGTCAGGGATAATGTTAGGGTTTAGGTTTAGGGTTAGGTTCAGCGTTAGGTTTCGGGTCAGGGCCCGTGTTAGTGTCAGGGTCACGGTTGGTTCACTGTCACAGTTTGGATTCCGGGGAAGGGTTTGGGATTGGGGTTAGGGTTAGAGTTAGAAGTAGGGTTATGTTTAGGGTTAGAGATAGATTCCGGCTTACTTTCAGTGTCAGGTTTATTGTTAGGGTGAGGGTCAGGGTGACTGTTAGGGTCAGGCTTAGGTTTCTGGTCTTTGCCTGGGTCGGGGTCACGGTGAAGTCTAGGGCCAGTGTCAGGTTTACGGTCAGGATCAGGTATTAGTTTAAAGTCCAGATTCGTGTCAGGGACAGGGTTATGTAGTGGTCATTGTTAGGGTCATGTTTAGGTTAAGGGTCAGGGCCAGTGTCCAGTTTAGGGTCAGGGTCTGGTATAGGCAAAGTTCAGGGTTAGGGTTATGATCTTAGTCAGGTATAGGGTCAGGGTTATTGTTAAAGTTTAGGGTTAGTTTTACGTTTAGCGTTAGGTTGACGGTTAGGGTTAGAACTTGTTAGGGTCAGGGTCCGTGGTAGGGTTAGGGGTTTGTGTTAGGGTTAGTTTCAGAGATACGTTTCGGGGGAGAGCCCATGTTATTGTCAGGGTCAGGGTTACATTTAGGGTCAGAGTTAGTTTCAGTCTCACAGTCAGGGTCAGATTTAGTGTTCAGTTGATTTCGCAGTCACTGTAAGGGTCAAGGTTAGGTTTTCGTCATGGTCTGGGTCAGGTTCAGGGTGAAGATTAGCACCAGTGTC
>NW_026747551.1:0-2083 GCF_022355385.1 Mustela nigripes
CGTTCATGTGTCCTAATATGATTTTGTGTCTATGGAGACCTTGGAATTTCGCGGTGGCACTGGGGCCCTGAAGGTTTCTCCTAAAAAGAGGCTTTGACACACCTCCCACGTGCAAATTTCCCATGTGTAGATGAGTTTTGTTCTGATGTGTGAGTCAAGAAACAGCCATATTCTGGTACTGAAATCCAGGCCACTGAGGAAGATGCCTGGAAACAAAAGCAATGGATCCAATTAGGGCCTAGGGGCCTGTTCATTCCTTTTTACATCTGGGGATATCAGTCTACGAGTCTGAGTGCAGGAAGGTTCTCAGATGGGCTCAGATTGCTCCTGTTTGTCCTGGGAAGCCTCCACTATTGGGATGGCCTCAGGGAATTTGGAGTTTTATTCTATTAGTAGTGTTGTGGGCATTGGAATGGGCACACAGAATTCCCTTGGAGAGGGCAAATACAGTCCTCAGGTTGGCTCCAGGGGCCTCAGCCTGTAGGGTGTGTAGGCCAAGGCTCTTTGGACAGTTTTCTGAAAACACAAACTCGGCTTATGTTTCGGGTCATAGGTATGGCAGGACTGATCTACAGACCATGAGGAGAACTCTTCGGGATATGAAAAAAGGGCGAGTGTGAGGCTCTTGCTCAAGTTTTTGTCTCTGGATATCGTGTCACTCATGGTCGTGAAAGTTCCGGGTGACTAAATGGGAAAAGGACGAGTCTTACTCTCTGGGGGTTTGGCCCCGTCCAAAGAGTTTGGAGTCATTCTGTGGGATGGAAGAAGTCCGTTTGTTGTTGTTGTTGTTGTTGTTGTTGTTGTTGTTGTTGTTTTGTTTTGTTTTTCAAACCCCACAAAATGAGGGATTCCAGAGTAGAGCCCTGGGGAGGGGCGATTGGACAACCAGAAATCTGGTTTAAATTTGGGGCCTAGGGACATGTCAAACCATTATGGCATCTAATGGTCTAGACAATGAGAGGACGTACTTGAGGACAGGACTCACGCTGAGGGTCACAATGCGTGTTTATGCCTTCGTCGCATTCAAAAATGGGAGGGGCCTCAGGGTGAATGCTGGTTTCCCCTACACTGAACGTTGGAAAACATGCCAACCATAAGGTTTCTTGCCATGGGTAAGGAAGAGTTCTGATTTCTGCATCACACTCACCCCTGGGCAGTGATTGGAGATAAGGTCTAGGTTCTGAAGCCTGAAAACTGAGGTAGGGAAGATATGATGATCTAAGGCCACGGCGGGTCTTATGGTCTCAGGGAGCTGTCTGGGTGTTGCTCAGGAGGTCCCGGCTCAGGGTGTGTCAGACAGTGCATTACTGCCCAGGTTAGACTATATAATTTGGGTACATTCGAGTGCCATTTAGGTTTATTCTCATTTAATGTGCCCGGGCAGCTCATTGGGCAATATTTAGTTCCTCGAGGGCAGGCAGAGTGCTGCAATGATGATCCGGAATTCACAAACTTGTGTGCTTCCGGGCCTGGAGTGTGAGGACGGAAGTCTGAGAATTCAAGCTAGACTTGGGATACAGGGCGAGGGCACGGCATTTACCTCCTGAAGATATGAAGCAATATCTCATGCATCTGAAGTTAGAGAGGGGATCAGACATTGGCTCAGCTTGGATTTTCTGTTCATGACGGCCCCTTCATGAAGGGAGCCGAATCTCGAAGCCGTGGAGGTTTTCCCACGTTTGGAGTGGTGGGAAGCCCCCTCCTAGGATTCCTTCTGCGGGACCATTGAGACCTGTTGTACAGCTTCAAGACATCCCATATGGATGAGTCCAGACCAACGTTCGAGGATGGATGCATCGGAAGCCCGCCTCACATTCCAATTGTCTCCTAGGGACAAGACAGTTTAGATCTGATGGCTCTGCGGGAGCAACTGGGGTGGCTGAGTTGAAATGGACTTTCCTGAGGATGGGTCTAATGTGTGTTTGTGTCCATGAGGGCCTTGGAATGAGGCGGTGGCACCGGGACCCTGTAGTATTCTCCTCATCTTTTGACATGGCTCCCATGCACAAGTTTCCTTTTGGAGACGAGTTTGGTTCTGATGGGTGCCTCAGGAAAACCCCAATGCTGGTATTGGAAACCAGGG
>NW_026747552.1:0-2083 GCF_022355385.1 Mustela nigripes
ATATGACCAGACAGCTTTAAGAAACTAAGGTTGACTTTATGAAACCTGGAGCCATAAAGCCTCTTAGGACTATTGGCCTGATACCTTGCTTACAGAGTTCCCAGCAGCCTCACCAGGTGAGTAAAGAATGTCACTCCTTGGTAGGTGCGGACACTCAGAAGAGGAACTCGCCCAAATCAACAGGTATTGCAGGCATGCCTGATGGCAAGTACAGAGCTTGGCTTCTGGCCTGGAGAGGCTACTAAAAGTTCAACCTAGAGATTCCTTATAAGAAGTTCCAGCAAAGCAGATTCTAAAATATCTATATAATCACACTCAACTGTTCTTGCTGAGCTTATGTAAATAATGGGCCAAGTTTGTAAAAACTGGATTTGTTTCACAAGTGAATTAGTCCTGATTTGGCTATCTCTGTAAATGAGGGTTATTTTAGAGAAAAAAATTGTTTTAGTAACACACCTTTATGGATGTTAAATTCTAGATTTGATTGTCTTTAAATGTTTACCTAAGCTAAACAATTTGAGGTAAACTTCAGAGAAGTTGTACAATAGCTTCTTTAGTTGATCTTACTGTTTTGTGGGGATATTCGCAGACCCCACGGCACATGATTAAACAACTGAAAAATGGGATTGATTCACCTTATGTGTGGCTGGGATAATGAAATTGCCTAAAAGCCAGCCTATTGCACTCCATAGGATTAACTATGGACTTGTGGAGACAATGGATGACCCCACTTTCTTTATGATTGGATTGGATGATGCATGGGGAACTCTCCTTATCTCTTGACAAGTTTTCTCCCACTTGACAATGATCCTCTGTAATCAGGATATTGTTAAGGTTGGACCACTCAGAGGTCATCTTATTAGTTTCATCCCTTAGTCATATTTATCCTAGAGGCCACCTCTGTTGAGGTGCGATTGCAAACAGATGCTTTAGCTAAGCATAGAACAGCGCTCATAAAAGGAGCCTCAAAGCTCACTATGGGACAGTCCCTGACTGTAATGATGTCACATCAGGTCCAAATTTGTCTTAGTAGCCAAATTGTCAAAGCCTAAGAATTAACATTTATACTGACTCCAAATATGCCCAGGGAGCTATTTGGAAGGAAAGGGGATGCTATCAAGCCATAACTCCCCAATCAAATATGGGCCTAAGTTACAAAACCCTCCTTATCGCTATACTAAAGATGGCCTTAGATGTCCTGACAGCAGCCCAGGGTGGCACATGTGCAATTATCAAGACAGAATGTTGTGTGTACATCCCAGACTATCACAAAAGTATCACAGGATACTTTTATATAAAGGATATGAATGCCCAGATTAAGGCTCTACAAGGTCTCTCTCTCTCTTTTAGTGATTAGTTAAGTTCCTAGCTTGAAGGAGGGCTATGGCCAAATCTCCTTTTCGGGCTTCTCATTCTTATCGCCTCATTAACCTTAATATGTTGCTCTGTTCAGTGTTTCTCTACTTGGCGCCGAGACTCCATTGCTGCAATGACCTCACCACGACAGATGATCCTTACCACGCGCAAAGACACTCCTTCACTGTCAGCGCTGGATTCAGCTGCCTCCGCCTTTCGTAACTCCCCTATACATTCCTCCACTGATCAATGTTGACCTGAAGAGGTAGGGACAGCTCTACGCCCCTATTCAGCAGGAAGAAGTTACAGAAGATGAGACCTTCCACCTTCAACCACCTTAAAGATTTAAGGATCAAAATTGTTCAGGGGGGAATGATGAGGGAACAGGAGCCTGGCTGAGGATGGAGCAGGGGCTGGCACCTTGCACCCCCTCTCCACCCACTCCCCTTGGTAATATGTGTGATATTCCACAGGCACCCCTGACTGCCCTAAAAGAAGAACAAATAGTTAACTTGCAGAGATCATAGTCCTGCAAGGCAGGAGTCTCTCTTGGTTTATAAATGTCCTTGAGATTTACAGCAAAGAAGTTACCTTATCAATAGCCCAATTTCCAAAGATACATAACTCAGTTCCTCAAGCCCTAACGTCACCCTCCCCTCCATAAAAAAACCGAAGGAGATGGAGGTAGAAGGAAAAGTAAATAAAGTTAAATTTCTTTTAAGACCTA
>NW_026747553.1:0-2083 GCF_022355385.1 Mustela nigripes
CAGAACCTAGACCTAATCCCCAATCACGGCCCGGGTTTGAAAATGATGCAGAAATTGGTACTCTTTCCCCATGGCAAGAAACCTTGTGGTTGGCATGTTGTCCAAGGTTCATTGTACTTGAAACCAGTGTGGCCCATGAGGCACCACCCATGACTTCAGACCACATTGGTCACAAACACACATTGTTACCCACAACCAGAGCCTAGTCATCAGGTAAGGCCTCATATTGGGCTTGCCATCCCCCTAGGCCCCAGTTTTTAACCGTACTTCAGGTTGTCCATTCACTCTTCCCCAGGGATCTCCTTTGGAATTCCTCCTTTGGTGGGACACCTGAGGCAACAAACCTGAAAGGAGTACTCCCATCCCCAGATTGATGAAAGACAAATGGGATCGGGACAAATCCACAGAGAGCAAGATTCGTCCATGGCCCATGAGGCCTCCCCAACATTCCACGGCCATCGCTGATACAAAATCCAGAGACAAATGCCTGAGCACGCGCCTCAGACTCGCTCATTCTTCATAACCTGAAGAGTTCTTCAGATAAGAACCAACATGGCATTCGAATGCACCCAAAATATATAGTCTAACGTGGGCACTAATGCACTGTTTGACAACCTGAGCCCGGACCTCGTGACCAACACCCAGACAGCTGACCGCACACTGAGCACATCAGACACACCATGGCCTTAGGTCATCATCTCTTCCCTACCTCAGGTTTCAGGCTTCAGAACCTAGACCTTATCTCCAATCACTGGCCAGGGGTGACTGTGATGAAGAAATCAGAACTCTTCCTTACCCATGGCAAGAAACCTTGTGGTTGGCATGTTGTCCAACGTTCAGATAGGAGAAATCAGCATTCACCCTGAGGCCCCGCCCATTCTTGAGTGCGAGGAGGGCATAAACACGCATTGTGACCCTCACCGTGAGTCTTGTCCTCTAGTATGTCCTCTCATTGGCTCGACCATTAGACGTCATAATGGGCTTGACATGTCCCTAGGCCCCAATTTTTAACCAGATTTCTGGTTGTCCAGTTGCCCCTCCACAGGGCTCTACTCTGGAATCCCTCATTAAGTGGGGCACCTGTGGTTGAAAAACAAACAAAACAAATCAACATCAACAGAACAACGGACTTCTTCCATCCCACAGAATGACCCCAAGCACTTTGGACGGGGCCAAACCCCCAGAGAATAAGACTCGTCCATTTCCCATGAAGTCACCCGGAAATTTCACGACCATGAGTGACACGATATTCAGAGACAAAAACTTGAGCAAGAGCCTCACCCTCGCCCTTTTTTCAAATCCTGATGAGTTCTCCTCATGGTCTGTAGATCAGTCCGGCCATACCTATGACCCAAAACATAAGCCCAGTTTGTGATTTCAGACAACTGTCCAAACAGCCCTGGCCTACACACCGTACAGGCTCAGGCCCCTGGAGCCAAACATTAAGACTGGGTTTGCCCTCTCCAAGGGAATTGTATGTGCCCATTCCAATGGCCACAACCCGTCTAATAGGATAAACCTCCAAAGTCCCTGAGGCTATCCCAATATTTGTGGCTTCCCTCGACAAACAGGGGCAATCTGGGCCCATCTAAGCACCTACCGGCATTCAGACCCATGGACTGATGTCCCCAGAGTAAAAAGGAACGAACAGGCCCATATGCACCTATTGGATCTATTGCTTTGGTTTCCAGGCATCTCTCCTTAGAGGTCCTTAGAACCTTTAGAACCCTGCTTTTGCGTCTTTCCTTATCGGACATCCTTGAGCCATCCAACAGGTCTCGACTGTCCCACAGGAGTCCTTGTGCATAGACCACCTCACAACTCATATCATGGAAAGCTTCGAAGGTCACATGATGCCCCCAATCTTCATGAAGGCGGATCATGGAAAGAAACTCCAACCTGAGCCAACGCCTGATCTTCGCCTTGACTTTAGTTGCACGAGGTCTTGATTAAGCTCTTCAGAGTGCACCAGCTGTGCCCTCACCCCAAAACCTAAGCATAGCTAGTGTTCTCACACTTCTGTCCTCACTCTCATGGACCACACGCCCTCCATTTTGGGATTTCCGAAGACACAGTGCTGCAC
>NW_026747554.1:0-2083 GCF_022355385.1 Mustela nigripes
TAAGAACCTAGACCTTATCTCCAATCACTGCCCAGGGGTGACTGTGATGCAGAATTCAGAACTCTTCCTTACCCATGGCAAGAAACCTTGTGGTTGGCATGTTGTCCAACGTTCAGTGTAGGAGAAAAAAGCATTCACCCTAAGGACCCGCCCATTCTTAAGTGCGACGAGGGCATAAACACGCATTGTGACCCTCAGCGTGAGTCCTTTCCTCTAGTACGTCCTCTCAGTGGCTGGACCATTGGATGTCATAATGGGCTTGACATGTACCTAGGCCAAAATTTAACCAGATTTCTGGTTCTCCTGTCGCCCCTCCCCAGGGCTTTACTCCGGGAACCTCATTTGGTGGGACACCTGAAGTTGAAAAACAAAACAAAACAAATCAACAACAACAGAACAACGGAATTCTTCCATCCCACAGAATGACCCCAAACTCTTTGTACGGGGCCAAAACCCCAGAGAGTAAGACTCGTCCATTTCACATGAAGTCACCCGGGAATTTCACGACCATGAGTGACACGATATCCAGAGACAAAAACTTGAGCAAGAGCCTCACACTCGCCCTTTTTTCATATCCCGAAGAGTTCTCCTCATGGTCTGTAGATCAGTCCTGCCATACCAATTACCCGAAACATAAGCCGAATTTGTGTTTCAGACAACTATCCAAACAGCCCTGACCTACACACCCTACAGGTCAGGCCCCTGGAGCCAAACGGGATGAAGGTGCTTGCCCTCTCCAAGGGAATTTTGTGTGCCCATTCCAATGGCCACAACCCTACTAATAGGATAAACCTCCAATTCCCTGAGGCCATCCCAATAGTGGTGGCTTCCCAGGACAAACAGGGGCAATCTGTGCCCATCTGAGCACCTACCGGAACTCAGACCCATAGACTGATGTCCCCAGAGGTAAAAAGGAACGAACAGGCCCCTAGGCACCTATCAGATCCATTGCTTTGGTTTCCAGGCATCTCTCCTCAGAGGCCTTGGTTTCAATAACAGCATATGGCTGTTTCTTGATTCACCCATCAGAACAAATCTCATCTACTCATGGGAAACTTGCACGATGGAGTTTTGTGAAAGCCTCTCTTTTGGAGAACCCTTCAGGGCCCCAGTGCCACCGCTTCATTCCAAGGTCTCTATAGACAGAAAATCATATTAGGACACATCCACTGGAGAGTCCATTTCAACTCAGCCTCCTCGGTTGCTCCCCCAGATCCAGCAGATCTAACCTGTCTTGTTGCTTGGAGATAATTGGAATGCGAGGTGGGCAACACAGCCATCCATCCTTAGAACCCCGCACGGAATCGTTGTCCTGGAGCCAACCAACAGGTCTCAATTGTCCTTCAGAAGAATCTTTGCAGTTGGGAGCTTCTCACAACTCCCATCGTGGGAAAACCCCCATGGCCTCGTGATCCACCCCCCCCTTCAAGTAGGGGCAATCAGGGACAGAATGTCCAACCTGAGCGATCATCTGATTCTCCCCCTGACTTCAGATGGAAGAGATCTCGATTCAGGTCTGTAGATTGTGCCTGACATATCCTCACCCAGAAACCAGGCCTAGCTTGGGTTATCAGACTTCCGTCCTCAGACTACTGGCCACCAAGCCCTCCAGTTTGGCAATCAAGAACTACAATGCAGCACTCTGCCTGCCCTCCAGAAGAAAAACATTGCCCTTTGGGGCTACCCAGAAACCCCAAATGAGGATCAACAGGGCACACCATTTGGCTGTACCCCAAATATATAGGCTGACATGGGCACTAATGCCCTTTCTGACACAGCCTGATCCTGGACCTCCTGGCCCCACCCAGACAGCTGGCCCCACACTGAGCACATCGGACCCGCCATGGCCTTAGGTCGTCATCTTTCTAAACCTCGGTTTTCAGGCTCCAGAACCTAGACCTTATCTCCAATCACGGACCGGGTTAATAATGATGCAGAAATCAGAACTCTTTCCCAATGGCAAGAAAACTTGTGGTTGGTATGTTGTCCAAGGTTCAGTGTACTTGAAACCAGTGTGGCCCATGAGGCCCTGCCGTTTCTTGAGGACCACCTTGGTCACAAACCCACATTGTGACCCTCAGCC
>NW_026747555.1:0-2083 GCF_022355385.1 Mustela nigripes
CATGGGTGTTTTCTCACGATGGGAGTTGTGAGAAGCTCCCAACTGTAAAGATTCTCTGCAGGACAATTGAGACCTGTTGGTTGGCTCCAGTCCAACGATTCCGGAAAGGGTTCTAAGGATGGATGGCGGGGTAGGCCACCTCGCATTCCAATTGTCTCCTAGCAACAAGACAAGTTAGATCTGCTGGATCTCGCGGAGCAACCGAATACGCTGAGTTGAAATGGACTCTCCTGTGGATGGGTCCTAATGTGTTTTTGTGTCTATGGATACCTTGGAATGACACGGTGGCACTGGGGCCATGAAGGGTTCTACTAAACAAAGGCTTTGATATCGCTCCCACGTGCAAGTTTCCCATGTGTAGATGAGATTTGTTCTGATGGGTCAGTCAAGAAACAGTTATATGCTGGTACTGAAATCCAGGCCTCTGAGGAGAGATGCCTTGAAACCAAAGCAATGGATCCGATTAGGGCCTAGGGGCCTGTTCGTTCCTTTTTACCACTGGGGATATCCGTCTACATTTTGAGTGCAGGTAGGTTCTCAGATGGGCTCAGATTGCTCCTGTTTGTCCTGGGTAGCCACCACTATTGGGATGGCCTCAGGGACGTTGGAGGTTTATCTTATTAGTAGCGTTTTGGCCATTGTAATGGGCACACAGAATTCCCTTGGAGAGGGCAAGTAGAGTTATAAGCTTGGCTCCAGGGGCCTAAGCCTATAGGCTGTGTAGGCCAGGGCTGTTTGGACAGTTGTCTGAATACAGAAACTTGGCTTATGTTTCGGGTCATAGGTATGGCAGGACTGAACTACAGACCATGAGGAGAACAATTCGGGATATGAAAAAAGGGCGAGTGTGAAGCTCTGCTCAAGTTTTTGTCTCTGGTTATCATGTCACTCATGGTCGTGAAATTTCCCGGTGACTTCATGGGAAATGGACGAGTTTACTCCCTGGGGGGTTGGCCCAGTCCAAAGAGTTTGGGGTCATTCTGTGGGATGGAATAAGTCCGTTTTTGTTGTTGTTCTTGTTTTGTTTTATTTTGTTTTTCAAACTCAGGGGTCCCACCAAATGAGGGATTCCAGAGTAGAGCCCTGGGGAGGGGCGATTGGACAACCAGAAATCTGGTTAAAATTGGGGCCTAGGGACAGCTAGACTTGGGTTTCATGGCGAGGGCACGTAATGTACCCCCTGAAGATCTGAAGCAATATCTCATGCATCTGAAGTCAGAGCGAGGATCAGACGTTGGTTCAGCTTGGATTTTCTGTTCATGACGGCCCCTTCATAAAGGGAGCCGAA
Source organism: Mustela nigripes (assembly GCF_022355385.1). Classification (NCBI taxonomy): domain Eukaryota; kingdom Metazoa; phylum Chordata; class Mammalia; order Carnivora; family Mustelidae; genus Mustela; species Mustela nigripes. The sequence continues at coordinate 1,289 of NW_026747555.1, forward strand.
TCTCGAGGCCGTGGAGGTTTTCCCACGTTGGGAGTGGTGGGATGCCCCCTCCTAGGATTCCCTCTGCGGGACAATTGAGACCTGTTGGACAGCTCCAGGACATCCCATATGGATGATTCCAGACCAAAGTTCGAGGATGGATGCCTGGGAAGCCTGCCTCGCATTCCAATTGTCTCCTAGCGACAAGACAGTTTAGATCTGATGGCTTTGCGGGAGCAACCGGGGTGGCTGAGTTGAAATGAACTTTCCTGAGGATTGGTCTAATGTGTGTTTGTGTCCATGAGGGCCTTGGAATGGGGCGGTGGCACTGGGAACCTGAAGTATTCTCCTAAGCTTTTGACATAGCTCCCATGCACAAGTTTCCTTGTGGAGACGAGGATTGTTCTGAGGGGTGCCTTTGGAAAACCCCAATGCTGGTATTGGAACCCAGGGTTTTGAGGAAACATGCCTGTAAACCAAAGCAATGGATCCGATTTTGGCCTAAGGTCCTGTCTGGTTCAATCTTCTTCTCTGGGGACATCCATCTAGGGTATGAGTGGAGGTAGATGATCAGCTTGTGTCAGACTGCCCTTTTTTGTCCCGGGTGAACTATACTATTGAGATGGCCTCAGGGACTTTGGAGTGTTCTCCTAATTTGTACGATTTAAGACAATGGAATGGGCAGAATTCCCATGGATTGGGTAGGCACAGTCCTAATGTGTGGCTCCAGGGTCCCCAGCCTGGATGGTGTGTGGCCCATCACTTTGAGGACAGAAGTCTGAAAACACAAACTCAGCATATGTTTGGGGACGTAGG
>NW_026747556.1:0-2083 GCF_022355385.1 Mustela nigripes
CTGAGGTCTTTGCTGAAAAGGGTATCCCAGAGCCTGACTCTGATCCCCATGTCTACCGCCCTCTGACACAGCGGTGACACCTGTGAGCATAAGCAGAGGCTGGGATAACAAACCTAGTGGGTCGGCCTGGGGGTCGATTTGGAGCTTTGTCAGCTGGACCATGGAGGATTCACTAGCTACTGCCAGAGTAGAAGAGTTGTCCATGTCGACGAATGAGTTTATGCCAGCCCTCGTAGAGGTCCCTTGCAGGTGAGCCAGGTCAGGAAGGGCCGAGTAAGTCAGATAGCATTCATTCAGTGAGTCTCCTTGGGCATCCTGCGCTTCCACCTCTGGAAGCTTTGTGCTGGGCCTATGAGGGTGGGGAGATCTGACCGTGAAAACAAGATAATGATGACACTCAGCATCCTACCGCTGTTAATGGGAGACCGAGTAGTAGAGTCATGAGAAAGGAACGCAGCCATTACTCACCACAGAAACTACTCCCCTGTTTCCGGGGCAGGGTATGGCTGCCTGGGGGTTGTACATATAGCCAGACAACAGTAGGGTCTCAGGGTAGGGGCTACAGATCTAAGCTTCTGAGTAACAAACTGAAGGATGGTAGAATAGAAGTCGTGGCTCAGAGTATGCATCGAGCGTTTGAAAGGTGCCTTCGACACTTTTGCATAAATTCTGTGGCTGTTACCTTCAGGGACCTAGTGAACCCAGGATGCCTTTTCAAAGGCATCCTCAGCCTGGAGCGATCTCGTGTCCTCAGAGCCTCTTTCTCTAAGTACGGTGATGTGATATGACGTGACGTGACATGTTTCCTAGGAATTCTTTTTCTACAGTGTATCCTTAATGCAGTAAGACCGAGGAGAGAGACACAGCTCTGCCTCTCTCTGTGGATTTAGTGATAGAAGAGAAGAGGGCAATGCTGAGAATCCCACTGACTAGTCAATTCATGCAAGTCAAGTGACTGCAGGTGACTGAAATGGAGGAGTCCATTAAAGGAACGGAGACGTGTAACACAGGGAAGACACACATCATGGTTCAAGGAGAGGGGTTGTGTTTGGAGAAGGGATGAAAGTGATAGGTTTGTCAGTTTCTATTTGTTCCTTGGAATAGTCCTTCAATTCACCACTGAACGAAGCCAGGGTTCTTCAGAATGACCTGGGGCCTAGGGGGTCTTGGTGCTCTTCCTCAAAAAGATCATTAGGACTTCCTAGAAATGCAGAGAGACAGGGCCAGTCACTTTGCACAGATCACCACTTGTACATTAAAACCGAAGGTCTACTATAACTACCATGTGGAGAGAATAATCCTTAGAGGGGCAGAGCAAGGCATGGAAGAAGTCCTCCAGGAGGCCTCAGGGAGTGTCTTGGGAATTTGCCACAGCATGCTTTCCGCAGCCTTCGAACCTGAGCTCCCCGTTGATGTCAGGCCAGAGACAAAGTGTCTCCGTACAGAGTGACACATGTGTTTTCCCACAGGTACTGGGGAACAGCTTCCCCCAATTCTAAAACCTTATTGCAACCTTCTCTCATTACCTCACCCCATGAAATACTCGTGGGGTGATGGTTTAAGTTCATTTAGACAGAGACCAGACTGACGGATCAAATCTGCAAACCCACAAGCCGAATGGAATCTTTTGTGTACAATCCATTGCGCCCCACAGACATAGGAGCCGTGCACGGGCAGAGGCAAAGCCCAGGCTCCGCTTTACTCCCAGGAAGCATTTAAGCCAGCTGATGCAGAGGTGTTGATGGCCTCTTACAGTGATGTTGACTCCGTGAAGACAGCCAGCACAGAGTACACAGACAGTGGGGATGAGAGCAGTCAAACCAGGGAAAGGACAAATCCCAATATCTAGGCAAGGCTGACGGCATCTCTGGACAGGCTCGACAATTCAAGGGACATTGTATGGGAATGAAAAGGAGAGTGTGGCAGATGAGGAGAGACATTTAATGGAAATGAGGAACGAAGACAGACACCTCAGCCTACGCAGCAGAAGGGAGTGTGAGTTGTCACATCTTCCTTGATTGCAATGTCCCAACTTGTGTCAGAAGCCCTAAGCAGGGCCTGGGATGAGGAACAAAGGGCAGGT
>NW_026747557.1:0-2082 GCF_022355385.1 Mustela nigripes
TGGGAGAAGGGGGTGGGATTATGGACATTGGGGAGGGTATGTGCTTTGGTGAGTGCTGTGAAGTGTGTAAACCTGGTGATTCACAGACCTGTACCCCTGGGGATAAAAATATATCTTTATAAAAAATAAAAAATTTTAAAAAATTTTAAAAAAATAAACAATTGTAAATATTTGTGCACATGGAAGCACCCAAATATATAAAACAATTAATAGTAAACATAAAGGAACTAATCAATAATAATACAATAATAGTGGGGGACTTTAACACCCCATTTACATCAAAGGATAGATCACCTAAACAGAAAATCAACAAGAAAACAACGGCTTTGAATGGCACTCTGGATCAAATGGATTCAAGAGAGATATTCAGAACATCCCATCCTAAAACAGCAAAAATTTCAAGTACATATGGAAGATTCTCCAGAATAGATCACATATTAAGTCACAAAATGGGCCTGAACAAATACAAAAATTTTGAAGTCATACTATGTACCCTTCTGACCACAATACTATGAAATTTGAAGTCAACTACAAAAAAAAAAAAAAAACCAAAACTGGAAAGACCACAAATGCATGGAGGTTAAACAACATGCCACTAAGCAATGAATGGGTCAACCAGGAAATAAAAGAAGAAATAAAAAAAAAACATGGAAACAAACAAAAATGAAAACACAACAGTCCAAAATCTTTAGCATGCAGCAAAGGTGGTCCTAAGAAGTAAGTATAGTGCAACACAAGCCTACCTCAAGAAGAAAGAAAAATCTCAAATAAAAAACCTAATCTAATACTTAAAAGAGCTAGAAAATGCACAACAGATGAACCCCAAGCCAGAAGAAGGAAGGAAATAATAATGATTAGAACAGAAATAAATGAAATGTAATCTAAAAAAACAATAGAACAGATCAATGAAAGTAGGAGCTAGTTCTTCAAAAAAATTAATACAGTTGTTAAACTTCAGCTAGACTTTTCACAAAGAGAATGAACCCAAATAAAAAAATCACAACTGAAGAGGAGAAATGACAACCAATACCAAAGAAATACAATTATAGAGAATATTATAGAAAAACTGTATGACAACAAAATGGACAACCTAAAAATGAATAAAGTCCGAGAAACATATAAATTACTAAAACTGAAACAGGAAGAAACAGAAAGAAACAGAAAACTTGAACAGACTGATAACCAGCAAAGAAACTGAACCAGTAACAAAAAACTCCCTATGAACAAAATTTTGTCCAGGAACACATGGTGAATTCTATCAAATATTTAAAGAAGAGTTAATATTATTCACCTCAAATGATTCTGCCCCCACCCCCAAAAAACCCACAGAAAAAGAAGGAAAGCTTCCAGAATCATTCTATGAAGTTAGCATTCCCCTGATACCAAAATCAAATAAACACTCCACAAAAAAGAAAACTACAGGTCAATATCCCTGATGAACAAAAAAGCAAAAAGTCTCAACAAAATACTAGCAAACAAAATTTAGCAGTATATTAAAAATAATTCATCATGATCAAGTCAGATTTATTCCTGCTTGTAAGTGTGGTTCAATATTTACAAATCAGTCAATGTAATATATCACATTAATAAAAGAAAAGATAAGAACAGTATTATCATTTCAATAGATGTAGGAAAAGTATTTGACAAATTACAACATCCATTCATGATAAAAATTATTAATAAAGTAGGTTTAGAGGGAAAATACCTCAACATTATAAAGGCCATATATAGGAAAAACCCACAACTAATATCATCCTAAATGAGGAAAAACTGAGAGCTTTTCCTGTATGGTCAAGAACAAAGCAGGGATGTCCACTCTCACCACTTTTATTTAACATAGTACTGAAAGTCCTAGCCACACCAATCAGACTACAAAAAGAAATAAAAGGGGGGAGGAGTCAAGATGGCGGAGAAGTAGCAAGCTGAGACTGCTTCAGCTAGCCGGAGATCAGCTAGATAGCTTATCTAAAGATTGCAAACACCTGAAAATCCATCGGCAGATCGAAGAGAAGAAGAACAGCAATTCTGGAAACAGAAAATCAGCCACTTTCTGAAAGGTAGGACCGGCGGAGAAGTGAATCC
>NW_026747558.1:0-2082 GCF_022355385.1 Mustela nigripes
CCTCAGAGGCCTGGATTTCAATAACAGCATATGGCTGTTTCTTGACTCACCCATCAGAACAAAACTCATCTACACATGGGAAACTTGCACCATGGAGCTGTGTGAAAGCCTCTCTTTAGGAGAACCCTTCAGGGCCCCAGTGCCACCGCTTCATTCCAAGGTCTCCATAGACGCAAAATCATATTAGGACACATCCATGGGTGAGTCCATTTCAACTGAGCCTCCTCGGTTGCTCCCCAGATCGAGCAGATCTAACCTGTCTTGTTGCTTGGAGACAATTGGAATGCGAGGTGGGCTGCCCAGCCCCCCATCCTTAGAACCCTGCTCCGAATCGTTGTCCTGGAGCCAAGCAACAGGTCTCAATTTTCCTGCAGAAGAATCTTTGCAGTTGGGAGCTTCTCACAACTCCCATCGTGGGAAAACCCCCATGGCCTCGTGATCCTCCCCCCCTTCAAGAAGGGGCCAAAAAGGACAGAATGTCTAACCTGAGCAATCGTCTAATTCTCGCCCTGACTTCAGATGCACGAGATCTCGATTCAGGTCTGGAGATTGTGCCTGCCATATCCTCACCCAGAATCCTAGGCCTAGCTTGAGTTCTCAGACTTCCGTCCTCAGACTATTGACCCACAAGCCCTCCAGTTTGGCAATCCAGACTACATGCCGCACACTGCCTGCCCTCCAGAAGAAAAACATTGCCCTCTGGGGCTACCCAGAAACCCCAAATGAGGATCAACCTGCACGCCATTCGGCTCTACGCCAAATATATAGGCTGAACTGAGCACTAATGTCCTTTAGACACAGCCTGAGCCTGGACCTCCTGGCCCCACCCATACAGCTGGCCGCTCACTGAGCACATCGGACCCGCCATGGCCTTAGGTCGTCATCTCTTCTCAACCTCGGTTTTCAGGCTTCAGAACCTAGACCTTATCTCCAATCACGGCCCTGGTTTGAAAATGATGCAGAAATCAAAACTCTTTCATCATGGCAAGAAACCTAGTGGTTGGCATGTTGTCCAAGGTTCAGTGTAGTTGAAACCAGTGTGGCCCATGTGGCCTGGCCCATGCTTGCGGGCCACATTGGTCACAAACACACATTGTGACCATCAGCCTGAGCCCAGTCCTCAGGTAAGGCCTCTCAGTGGCTGGATGGAGAGACAGCATATTGGTCTTGCCAGGCCCCTAGGCCCCAATTTTTAACCATAGTTCGGGTTGTCCTTTCACTCTTCCCCAGGGCTCTGCTTTGGAATTCCTCTTTTGGTGGGACACCTGAGGTAACAAAACTGAAAGGAGTTCTCCCATCCCACAGATTGACTAAAAACAATAGGGATCCACAGAGAGCACAATTCGTCCATCGCCAATGAGGCCTCGCCAACATTCCACGGCCATCGCTGATACAAAATCCAGAGACAAAATCCTGAGCACGCACGTCAGACTCGCTCATTCTTCATATCCTGAAGAGTTCTTCACATAAGAACCTACATGGCACTCGAAGGCACCCAAAATATATAGTCTAACCTGGGCACTAATGCACTGTCTGACAACCTAGCCCAGACCTCGTGACCAACACCCAGAAGCTGACCGCACACTGAGCACATCAGACCCGCCATGGCCTTAGGTCATCATTCATTCCCTACCTCAGTTTTCAGGCTTCAGAACCTAGACCTTATCTCCAATCACTGCCCAGGGGTGACTGTGATGCAGAAATCAGAACTCTTCCTTACCCATGGCAAGAAACCTTGTGGTTGGCATGTTGTCCAACGTTCAGTGTTGGAGAAACCAGCATTCACCCTGAGCCCCGCCCATTCTTGAGTGCGAGGAGGGCATAAACTCGAATTGTGACCCACAGCGTGAGTCCTGTCCTCTAGTACGTCCTCTCAGTGGCTGGACCATTAGATCATAATGGGCTTGACATGTCACTAGGCCCCAATTTTTAACCAGATTTCTGGTTGTCCAGTCGCCCCTCCCCAGGGCTCTACTCTGGAATCCCTCATTTGGTGGGACACCTGAGGTTGAAAAACAAAACAAAACAAATCAAAACAACAGAACAACGGACTTCTTCCATCCCACAGAATGACCCCAAACT
>NW_026747559.1:0-2082 GCF_022355385.1 Mustela nigripes
CGTTGTTCTGTTGTTGTTGATTTGTTTGTTTTGTTTTTCAACCTCAGATGTCCCACCAAAATAGGGATTACAGAGAAGTGCCCTGGGTAGGGGCGACTGGACAACCAGTAATCCAGTTTAAAATTGGGGCCTAGAGACATGTCAAGCCCATTATGACATCTAATTGTCCAGCCACTGAGAGGACGTACTAGAGGACATGACTCACGCTGAGGTCCACAATGCGTGTTTATGCCCTCGTCGCACTCAAGAATGGGCAGGGCCTCAGGCTGAATGCTGGTTTCTCCTACCCTGAATGTTGGACAACATGCCAACCACAAGGTTTCTTGCCATGGGTAAGGAAGAGTTCTGATTTCTGCATCATAGTCACCCCTGGGCAGTGATTGGAGATAAGGTCTAGGTTCTGAAGCCTGAAATCTGAGGTAGAGAAGAGATGATGACCTAAGCCCATGGCGGGTCTGATGTGCTCAGTGTGCGGTCAGCTGTCTGGGTGTTGGTCACGAGGTCCGGGCTCAGGTTGTCAATGAGTGCATTAGTGCCCAGGTTAGAATATATATTTTGGGTGCCTTCGAGTGCCGTGTAGGTTCTTATCTGAAGAAATCTTCAGGATATGAGGAATGAGCGAGTCTGAGGCGCGTGCTCAGGCTTTTGTCTCTGGATTTTGTATCAGCGATGGCCGTGGAATGTTGGGGAGGCCTCATGGGCCATGGACAAATCTTGCTCTCTGTGGACTTGCCCGATCCCAATTGTTTTTCGTCAATCTGTGGCATGGGAGGACTCTTTCAGGTTTGTTACCTCTGGTGTCCCACCAAAAGAGGAATTCCAAAGCAGAGCCCTGGGGAAGAGTGAAGGGACAACCCGAAGTATGTTTAAAAATTGGGGCCTAGGGGCATGGCAAGCCAAATATGCTGTCTCTCCATCCAGCCACTGAGGGGCCTTACCTGGGGACTGGGCGCAGGCTGAGGGTCACAATGTGTGTTTGTGACCAATGTGGCCCGCAAGGATAGGCGGGACCTCATGGGCCACACTGGTTTCAACTACAATGAACCTTGGACAACATGCCAAGCACCAGGTTTCTTGCCATGGGGAAAGAGTTCTGATGTCTGCATCATTTTCAAACCTGGGCCGTAATTGCCGATAAGGTCTAGGTTCTGAAGCCTGAAAACCGAGGTTGAGAAGAGATGACGACCTAAGGCCATGGTGGGTCGGATGTGCTAGTGTGCGGCCAGCTGTCTGGGTGGGGCTCGAAGACCAGGATCAGGCTTTGTCAGAAAGGGCATTAGTGCCCAGGTCAGCCTATATATTTGGCGTACAGCGGAATGGCGTGCCCCGCTGATCCTCATGTGGGGTTTCTGGGTATCCCCAGAGGGCAATGTTTTTCTTCTGGAGAGCAGGCAGAGGGTTGCATTGTAGTTCTGGATTGCCAAACCTGAGGGGTGTGGGCCAGTAGTCTGACGACGGAAGTCTGAGAACCCAAGCAAGGCCTAGGTTTCTGGGTGAGGATATGGCAGGCACAATCTACAGACCTGAATCGAGATCTCGTGCATCTGAAGTCAGTGCGAGGATCAGACGATCGCTCAGGTTGGACATTCTGTCCCTGATGGCCCCTTCTTGAAGGGGGGTGGATCATGAGGCCATGGGAGTTTTCCCACGATGGGAGCTGTGAGAAGCTCCCAACTGCAAAGATTCTACTGCAGGACGATTGAGACCTGTTGGTTGGCTCTTGGACAACGATTCCGAGCAGGGTTCTAAGGATGGATGGCTGGGTAGCCCACCTCGCATTTCAATTGTTGTGAGAAGTTCCCAACTGCAAAGATTCTACTGCAGGACAATTTAGACCTGTTGGTTGGCTCTTGGACAACGATTCCCAGCAGGGTTCTAAGGATGGATGGCTGGGTAGCCCACCTCGCATTCCAATTGTCTCCATGCAACAAGACAGGTTATATCTGCTGGATATGGGGGAGCAACCGAGGAGGCTGAGTTGAAATGGACTCTCCCGTGGATGTGTCCTAATATGATATTGTGTCTATGGAGACGTTGGAATGAAGCGGTGGTACTGGGGCCCTGAAGGGTTCTCCTAAAGAG
>NW_026747560.1:0-2082 GCF_022355385.1 Mustela nigripes
ATAATGTAAGCACTGGGTATTGATCTAGCCAAAATTATATGACTTTTCTCTATTGGGATGAGGGGGCTGAGGAAGTGTACATGTGTAAAGAGTATGGGAGGAATAAAGCTGCCACAAAAGTAATGTCAGGAAATCAAGCCCAAAAATGGAAAAAAGCTGGAGTAGCGTGTTATGCTAATTATTTAAAGATATGAAGATAAATAATGAATGAATAAACTAAGAGATTTAAAGGGTTCTGGAGAGTTCGAATTTGGGGAAGGGCTTATTGTTTGTCGTAGCAGAGAATTAGCTACTTGCCTTTAAACCATGTGTCTGTACAACTTTAAAATATTAATTAAAAGAACTTGTCAACAATTTTGCTAATGCCAAATTCATGACAAAAACCATTCCAAATTTACTTTAAAATCTACTTGCTTTTCCTGAAACTACAAATTCAGTAGTTTTAATAATACATTTATCATCAATACTAGAGTTACTTGATTATTAATAAAATTATGCTCCTTTGGGGGGTAAATATTTTTTATACAATTATAACTAGAATTGCTAGTAGATAATCATGTAATCATCTAAGGCTTATAATTAAAACCTAGAAATAATAGCATTATTATATGAAAATAAATGCCATTAAGTAATCACTCAATCTGAAGCCACAAACACTAATCTATCCATTCACTTCTATTTTAGATAGGAGTATAATTGGATATATCATATCTTGCAGATTTAGAGTTCAATAATTTTAAATTCTTCATTATGAAGGAAGGAGGCTTTGCATAATTTGAGTAAACAATGAGTGTAAAAACAACTAAAATTTTTGGACACTGATAAAGGCTGTAGTAACACATTGTATTATTTAACACATACACAGCTTTTCATTTTCATTCTTAGCTTGCAATTGAGAATTTAAAGTTTTTGGTAACCCAGGACATCCAAATTTACCCCACTAATCAGTGGCTTTGCTAAGATACAGGTATTCTTTGAGCAAATAGGAGTCTATATGAGCACTGAGAAGTCCGAGCTTGTTCGTTACCACCTTCTTCTTGAGACTTGTTCTTTAATTGTCAGCTAACTGTGGCAATATTATTTTGAACAAAATCCCTATAGGTAAAATGGCCATAGTCTTGCCTATCTAAATAAAGGCTGCTAACAAATTAATATAATCCTTCTGTAATACAATCTGGTTCATTTACATCATCTTTTCTCTAAAAAATTCTAAGCTGGTCTAATATTTTTATACCGTTATGATTCACATGACCTAGATAGACACAGTCTCACCTAAATCTGGTATCTGATTTTTGTTACAGTTTTAACCCTGGGAATGAAACCTTTAAAAGCTAAGTCTGAGGAATTGATAGGGATTTGTCAATATAATGGAAGTGGGACTTAACCAAATCCAGAGACTTTTCTTTGTCCAAACATTCAACTTGATTATTTATATATTTGATTCATCTATCCAGCACATCTATTGAATGCTTGCAATGTGAAAAACATTATTAATTGTACTAGTGATAGTCTAATTGGTAAGTTTCATTGCTTAGAGAAGAGTGAAGTAATTATTCACTGAATGCCCTCAATGTGCAAGGCACATTATATATATTATCTGAATTAATCTGTGTGAACAGCTATAATGTAGGTATTGTACCTCCATTATAAAAATAATAAAACTTATAGGAGTGCCTGGGTGGCTCAGTTGGTTAATCAACCAACTTTTGGTTTCTGGCAGGTCATCATCTCAGTCAGGGTCATGGGATCTGGCCCCTCATAGGGGTCCAGGGCTCCAGGGTAAGATGGTAAAAAAAAGTATCAAATTGTATATTTATATATGTGCAGTATATTGTGTATTAATTGTACTTCAAGAAAACTGTTTTTAAAAAGCTAAATATAAAAAGGTTAAATTTTCTTTTAAAAGTCCGTATATTTTAGCTTGGTTCATAAGTCTTTTATATATGTCTATTTTAGGAACTATTTTGATTTAGGACTATTAGATTGTTTTAGAGGTAACAAAAACACATAAAAGCATCAGAGGTACAACATGATGGTAATTTTCTATCTTAACTGTGGTCTCTTACTTTGCAAATAAATAAC
>NW_026747561.1:0-2082 GCF_022355385.1 Mustela nigripes
TCTGTGTAGCACACCAGCATTCCAATTGTCTCCAAGCAACAAGACAGGTTAGATCTGCTGGATCTGGGGGAGCAACCGAGGAGGCTGAGTTGAAATGGACTCTCCTGTGAATGTGTCCTAATATGATTTTGTGTCTATGGATACCTTGGAATGAAGCGGTGGCACTGGGGCCCTGAAGGGTTCTCCTAAAGAGAGGCTTTCACACAGCTCCATCGTGTATGTTTCCCATGTGTACATGAGATTTATTCTGATGGGTGAGTCAAGAAACAGGCATATGCTGTTATTGAATCCAGGCCTCTGAGGAGAGATGACTTGAAGCGAACCAATGGATCCGATATGTGCCTAGGGGCCTGTTCGTTCCTTTTTACCTCTGGGGACATCAGTCTACGGGTCTGAGTGCAGGTAGGTGCTCAGATAGGCCCAGATTGCCCCTGTTTGTCCTGGGAAGACACAAATATTGGGATGGCCTCAGGGACTTTGGAGATTTATACTCTTAGTAGGGTTTTGGCCATTGGAATGGGCACATACAATTTCCTTGGAGAGGGCAAGCACAGTCGTCAGGTTTGGCTCCAGGGGCCTGAGCCTGTATGGTGTTTAGGCCAGGGCTGTTTGGACAGTTGTCTGAAAACACAAACTCGGCTTATGTTTCGGCTCATAGGTATGGCAGGACTGATCTACAGACCATGAGGAGAACTCTTCGGGATATGAAAAAAGGGCGAGTGTGAGGCTCTTGCTCAAGTTTTTGTCGCTGGATATCGTGTCAATCATGGTCCTGAAATTCCGGGTGACTTCATGAGAAATGGACGAGTCTTACTCTCTGGGGGTTTGGCCACGTCCAAAGAGTTTGGGGTAATTCTGTAGGATGGAAGAAGTCCGTTGTTCTGTTGTTGTTGATTTGTTTTGTTTTATTTTTCAACATCAGTTGTCCCACCAAATGAGTGTTTCCAGAGTAGAGCCCTGGGGAGGGGCGCCTGGACAACCAGAAATCTGGTTAAAAATTGGGGCCTAGGGACATGTCAAGCCCATTATGACATCCTATGTTCCAGCCACTGAGAGGACGTACTAGAGGACAGGACTCACGCTGAGGGTCACAATGCGTGTTTATGCCCTCGACGCAATCATGAATTGTCTGGGCCTCAGGGTAATGCTGGTTTCTCCTACACTGAACGTTGGACAACATGCCAACCACAAGGTTTCTTGCCATGGATAAGGAAGAGTTCTGATTTCTGCATCACAGTCACCCCTAGGCAGTGATTGGATATAAGGTCTAGGTTCTGAAGCCTGAAAACTGAGGTAGGGAAGAGATGATGACCTAAGGCCATGGTGGGTCTGATGTGCTCAGTGTGTGGTCAGCTGTCTCGGTGTTGGTCACGAGGTCCGGGCTCAAGTTGTCAGACAGTGCTTTAGTGCCCAGTTTATTCTATATATTTTGGGTGCCTTCGAGTGCCGTGTAGGTTCTTATCTGAAGATCTCTTCAGGATTCAAAGAATGAGCGAGTACGAGGCGCTTGCTCAGGCTTTTGTCTCTGGATTTTGAATCACTGGTGGCCGTGGAATGTTGGGGAGGCCTCATGGGCCATGGACGAATCTTGCTCTCTGTGGATTTGGCGTGATCCCAATTGTTTTTCGTCAATCTGTTGGATGGAGGACTCCTTTCAGGTTTGTTACCTCAGTTGTCCCACCAAAAGAGGAATTCCAAAGCAGAGCCCTGGGCAAGAGTGAAGGAACAACCCGAACTACGGTTAAAAATTGGGGCCTAGTGGCATGGCAATCCCAATATGCTGTCTCTCCTTCCAGGCACTGAGAGGCCTTACAGGAGGACTGGGCTAAGGCTGAAGGTCACAATGCGTGTTTGTGACCAATGTGGCCAGCAAGCATGTGCGGGGCCTCATGGCCACACTGGTTTCTACCACACTGAACCTTAGACAACATGCCAACCACAAAGTTTCTTGACATGGGGAAAGAGTTCCTATGTCTGCATCATTTTCAAACCCGGGCCGTGATTGGAGACAAGGTCTAGGTTCTGAAGCCTGAAAACCGAGGTTGAGAAGAGATGACGACCTAAGGCCATAGCGGGTCCAAT
>NW_026747562.1:0-2082 GCF_022355385.1 Mustela nigripes
CCAACCGGTCACCTCTGGTGGCTCCCTCCCCCTTTTGTTTATCTTCCAATATCAGTCCAACGTTCCCACTCCGCTTTACCTGCCCACTGGCATCTTCTGCCCCTGTAGAGATCCAGACGTGTATAGTTCTGATCTCAGGCTGATTTCATGGGTCATCGGAGTTCTTTGGTAGGTAATCAGCTCACTTTAGGGTACAGGTTGAAACAGCGCCTCCTCCTACTTCCCCGCCATCTTGTCTCCCCACCCAAAGACCTTTAACATTTTAAAAAATTTCTTTTCAGTGTTCCAGAATTCATTGTTTATGCACCACACCCAGTGCTCCATGCAATACATGCCCTCCATAATAACCACCACCAAGCTCACTGAACGCCCCACCGCCACTCCCTTCCCAAACCCACAGTTTGTTTCTCAGATTACACAGTCTCTCATGGTTTGTCTCCCCTCCAATTTCCCCCAACTCCCTTCTCCTCTCCATCTCCCATATCCTCCATGTTAGTCCTTAAGCTCCACAAATAAACAAAACCATATGATAATTGACTCTTTCTGCTTGACTTATTTCACTTAGCATAATCTATTCCAATCCAACCCATGTTGATACAAAAGTTGGGTATTCATCCTTCCTGATGGAGGCATAATACTCCATAGTATATATGGATCACATCATCCTTATCCATTTGTCCATTGAAGGGCATCTTGATTCCACAGTTTGGCGACTGTGGCCATTGCTACTATGAACATTGGGGTACAGATGGCCCTTCTTTTCACTACATCTGTATCTTTAAGGTAAATACCAATAGTGCAATTGCAGGGTCATAGGGAAGTTCTATTTTTTTTTTTTTTAAGAAATCTCCACACAGGTTTCCTAAGTGGCTGTACCAGTTTGCACTCCCACCAACAGTGTAAGAGATTTCCCCTTTCTCCACATCCTCTCCAACACATGTTGTTTACTGTCTTGTTAATTTTGGCCATTCTAACTGGTGTAAGGTGGTATCTCAATGTGGTTTTGATTTGAATCTCCCTGATGGCTAATGATGCTGACCATTTCCTCATGTGTCTGTTAGCCATTTGTATGTCTCCTTTGGAGAAGTGTTTGTTCATGCCTTCTGCCCATTTTTTGATATGATTAACTGTTTTGTGTGTGTTGAGTTTGAGGTGTTCTTTATAAATCTTGGATATTAGCCCTTTGTCTGTAGTGTCATTTGTGAATATCTTCTTCCATTCCATGGGTTGCCTCTTGGTGTTGTTGACTCAAAGATCCTTAACTTAATCACATCTGCAGAGTTACCTTTTGCCATATAAGGTAACATATTCACAGGTTTTAGGGATAGGGATGTGGACATCTTTGGTTTCAGGGGAGAATTTTTCAGCTTACCCCATCTTGCATGAGTTATTTCCCTCTAATATTTACAATACCACTGTGACATACCCATTTGCAGATGGAGAAACTGAGGCTTAGAAAGGTTAAGTAACATGCTGGACTTGACACAGCTTGGAAGGAGCAGGGCCAGGCATGGAAAACCTGGTAATGTGACTAAGGATCTCTGCTTTGCTCTTCCCCACATCTGTCCCTTTTCTTATCTCTTTTCCTTCTGCTCCTATTCTAAGAGAGCAAAAATACTCCCTTCTATCCTAAGCCCTCTTGAACTACTAAAATACACTCAACTGAAGCAGCAGCAAGTTCCGTGACGGTATAAGCCAAGGCTTGGAAATCTGAAGATGCAGGCCCAAATACTGACATTCACCAGCAATGCTATGGTCATGGTCAAGAGACCTAACCTTTCTCTAGCTTTACTGGTAATTGAGGTTCTTGTAAAGATTTCAGTTTGGAGGTGGTTTAGGCACATAGCCTACCACAACGTGGTTAGCTTCCCTCCTTTCTTTGTACTTGTAGTGCCTCACAAGTGAGTTGCCCTTCCTTTGTTATATGCTATTTACTCCAAACAAACCTGTAGTTACAATATCCCAAGACATGGTTTAATTATTTCCTTCTGTTAAAACCATGCCTGGTGATATACTGGCTATGTAACACACTCTCTTTATTGACTAACAAATCCTGTGGCCTGTTTTACATAAATGTGATTT
>NW_026747563.1:0-2082 GCF_022355385.1 Mustela nigripes
ACGATATCCAGAGACAAAAACTTGATCAAGAGCCTCACACTCGCCCTTTACATATACCGAAGAGTACTCCTCATGGTCTGGAGATCAGTCCTGCCATACCTAAAACTGAAACATAAGCCGAGTTTGTGTCTTCAGACAACTGTGCAAACAGCCCTTGCATACACACCCTACAGGCTCAGGCCACTGGAGCCAAACCTGACGACTGTGCTTGCCCTCTCTAAGGGAATTGTATGTGCCCATTCCAATGGCCACAACCCTACTAAGAGGATAAACCTCCAAGTCCCTGAGGCCATCCGAATATTTGTGTCTTCCCAGGACAAGCAGGGGCAATCTGGGCCCATCTGAGGACCTACCAGAACTCAGAACCGTAGACTGATGTCCCCAGAGGTAAAAAGGAAAGAACGGGCCACTAGGCACCTATCGGATCCATTGCTTTGGTTTACAGGCATCTCTCCTCAGAGGCCTGGATTTCAATAACAGCATATGGCTGTTTCTTGACTCACCCATCAGAACAAATCTCATCTACACATGGGAAACTTGCACGATGGAGCAGTGTGAAAGCCTCTCTTTAGGAGAACCCTTCAGGGCACCAGTGCCACCGCATCATTCCAAGGTTTCCATAGACACGAAATCAATTAGGACACATCCACGGGAGAGTCCATTTCAACTCAGCCTCCTCGGTTGATCCCCCAGATCCAGCAGATCTAACCTGTCTTGTTGCTTGGAGACAATTGGAATGCGAGGTGGGCTGCCCAGGCATCCATCCTTAGAACCCTGCTCGGAATTGTTGTCCTGGAGCCAACCAACAGGTCTCAATTGCCCTGCAGAAAAATCTTTGCAGTTGGGAGCTTCTCACAACTCCCATCTTGGGAATACCCGCATGGCCTCGTTATCCATCCCCCGCTTCAAGAAGGGGCCATCATGCACAGAATGTCCAACCTGAGCGATCGTCTGATCCTCGCCCTCACTTCAGATGCACGAGATCTCGATTCAGGTCTGTAGATTGGGCCTGCCAAATCCTCACCCAGAAAATTAAGCCTAGCTTGGGTTCTCAGACTTCCGTCCTCTGACTACTGGCCCACAAGCCCTCTAGTTTGGCAATCCAGAACTACAATGCAGCACTCTGCCTGCCCTCCAGAAGAAAAACATTGCCTTCTGGGGCTACCCAGAAAACACAAAACCATCAACCTGCACGCGATTTGGCTGTACCCCAAATATGTAGGCTGACCTGGGCACTAATGCCCTTTCTGACACTGCCTGAGCCTGGACCTCCTGGCCCAAATCAGAGAGCTGGCCGCACACTGAGCACATTGGACCCGCTATGGCCTTAGGTCGTCATCTCTTCTCAACCTCGGTTTTCAGTCTTCAGAACCTAGACCTTATCTCCAATCACGGCCCGGGTTTGAAAATGATGCAGACATTGGAACTCTTTCCCCATGTCAAGAAACTTTGTGGTGGCATGTTGTCTAAGGTTCAGTGTGGTTGAAACCAGTGTGGACATGAGGCCCCGCACATGCTTGCTGGCCACATTGGTCACAAACACGCATTGTGACCTTCAGCCTTAGCCCAGTCCTCTTGTAAGGCCTTTCAGTGCCTGGATGGAGAGACAGCATATTGGGATTGCCATGCCACTAGGCCCCAATTTTTAACAGTAGTTCGGGTTGTTCCTTCACTCTTGCCCATGGCTCTGCTTTGGAATTCCTCTTTTGGTGGGACACCTGAGGTAACAATCCTGAAAGGAGTCCTCCCATCCCAAAGATTGACGAAAAACAATTGGAATCGGGCCAAATCCACAGAGAGCAAGATTCGTCCATGGCCCATGAGGCCTCCCCAACATTCCACGGCCACCAGTGATTCAAAAACCAGAGACAAAAGCCTGAGCAAGCGCCTCAGACTCGCTCATTATTCGAATCCGGAAGAGTTCTTCAGATAAGAACCTACACGGCACTCGAAGGCACCCAAAATTTATAGAATAACCTGGGCACTAAAGCACTGTCTGACAAACTGAGCCCGGACCTCGTGACCAACACCCATACAGCTGACCACACACTGAGCACATCAGACCCACTATGGCCTTAGGTC
>NW_026747564.1:0-2082 GCF_022355385.1 Mustela nigripes
CTTGAGGAAGTTAAAGAGGAACGGTCATCTCGTGCTTCAGAAAGAAATAGTTCTAGCGAAGAGGAAGAGGAATTGTCAGGGGAGGAGTTTGAGCGAAAGGTGGAGCAGAAACCTGAGCTGCAGATATGAGTGTTGGTTGCCTCGTCCCCTACCCCGCCCTTTGTGTTACCCCTGTAAAATTCTCTCAATTTAATAAGGCCAGGAATTCCTCCCAATGGCTCTCCCAGTATTTGCAGGGTGCTTGGTCTGACAATATTCAAAATTTCACTCAAATCCTTCTGGTTGAGATAACTCGAGTAAATAGTACGCATGTGCAACCAGCTTCCCTCCCAGAGCTATTTCAAACATTCAGCAATATGTTCCAGTTCACCAAACAATGGGCTGGCACAATTGGTCTTCTTGTCCTCCTTCTTATTGGCATTCTGCTTCTATTCAGAAAAAGTTCGCCAATGGAGAACACAGCAGCGAGAGCAGAGCCGAGCTATAATACAAGCCCTTATGTCAATAGAGGCTGGGACATCGCCCCAGATATGGCTAAGCATGCTAGATCGGTAGTCAAAGACGGGTAAGATCAGTAGAGAAACATACCAACCTAAGACAGGACAGAGATCATCGATATCTTGTGTCTGATGACGGGTAAGGATGTTTTCTGCTACTGACAACCTAAGACAGGCACGATATCTGCCATAAAACAAAAAAGGGGGAGATGTCGGGGACCGCCTCCAGCCGGGAAAAGTCCCCGCCATTACAAGATGGCGCTTGGCTCACTGCCAGCAAAATATGCTGCAAGTAAACAACGTTCTGGTGAAGCCCGCCTAAAGGAGGACATAGTCATTGGCTGTTTCAAATTTAATCAGCATAGTAACAGGACTCTCATTGGCTCTCCCCATTGCTTGGCCCCTTATTGGTCACCCTGCTGCATATAAGCTAAGGAAGTTGACGAAATAAACGGGATGAAGCATTAACACCATACCAGGCTGATTGTCGTTCTTGCGGGCCGAGGGCGACAGGTTGGTGCAGCCACTTTGAAGAACAGTGTAGAGATTCCTCAAGAAATTAAAAATAGAACTTCCCTATGACCCTGCAATTGCACTCCTGGGTATTTCCCCCAAAGATACAGATGTAGTGAAAAGAAGGGCCATCTGTACCCCAATGTTTATAGCAGCAATATTAAGACTTTTTGAGTAGTTATAGATGTACACAAAAAATAAAGAGTAACCTTCTCAGCCACCTCTCTCCAAGTTTCACCGATTATTAACACCTTGAATTAGTGTAGTACATTTGTTGTATTGATAAGCCCATATTGGTACAATACATGATTGGAATGGCATTAAAAGTATAGATTGCTCTAGGCAGTATAGACATTTTAACAATGTTTATTCTTCTGCTCCAAGAGCATGGAAAGGTCTTCCATCTTTTTGTGTCTTCTTCAATTTCTTTCATGAATGATCTGTAGTTCCTAGAGTACATATCCTTTACCTCTTTGGTTAGGTTTATTCCAAGGTATCTTATGGTTCCTGGTGCTATATTAAATGGAATCAATTCTCTAATTTCCCTTTCTGTATTTTCATTGTTAGTGTATAAGAAAGCCACTGATTTCTGTACGTTGAATTTGTATCCTGACACGTTACTGATTGCCTATGAGTTCTAGTAGTTGGGGGTGGAGTCTTTTCGGTTTTCCATATAAAGAATCATGTCAGATGGGTGTTGGGGGGAAGGGGGTTGGGAGAAAGGGGGTGGGGTTATGGACACTGGGGAGGGTATGTGCTTTGGTGAGTACTGTGAAGTGTGTAAACCTGGCGATTCACACACATGTACCCTGGGGATAAAAATATATGTTTATATAAAAAAAAAAGAATCATGTCATCTGCGAAGAGAGAGAGTTTGACTTCTTCATTGCCAATTTGGATACCTCTTATTTCACTTTGATCACTGATTGCTGTTACTAGAACTTCTAATACTATGTTGAATAAGAGTGCTGAGAGTGTTCCTGCACGTGTTCTGGAGGTTTCTGGAAGTGGAATCCCTCAATAGATGCCTTTGTGTCTGCACCTAATTTCAAAGGGCCCTTGGTTGGGCTTG
>NW_026747565.1:0-370 GCF_022355385.1 Mustela nigripes
GAGCCAAAAGCATGAGCACGCACCTCAGACTCACTCATTCTTCATATTCTGAAGAGATCTTCAGATAAGAACTTACACGGCACTCGAATGACCCAAAATATATAGTCTAACCTGGGCACTAATTCACTGTCTGACAACCTGAGCCTGACCTCGTGACCAACACCCAGACAGCTGACCGCACACTGAGCACATCAGACCCGCCATGGCCTTAGGTCATCATCTCTTCCCTACCTCAGTTTTCAGGCTTCAGAACCTAGACCTTATCTCCATTCACTGCCCAGCGGTGACTGTGATGCAGAAATAAGAACTCTTCCTTACCCATGGCAAGAAACCTTGTGGTTGGCATGTTGTCCAACGTTCAGTGTAGGAA
>NW_026747565.1:470-2081 GCF_022355385.1 Mustela nigripes
GAGTCCTGTCCTCTAGTTCGTCCTCTCAGTGGCTGGACCATTAGATGTCATAATGGGCTTGACATACCCCTAGGCCCCAATTTTTAACCAGATTTCTGGTTGTCCAGTCGCCCCTCCCAGGCGTCTACTCTAGAATCCCTCATTTGGTGGGACACCTGAGGTTGAAAAACAAAACAAAACAAATCAACAACAACAGACCAACGGACTTCTTCCATCCCACAGAATGACCCCAAAATCTTTGGACGGGGCCAAACCCCCAGAGAGTAAGACTCATCCATTTCCCATGAAGTACCCGGACATATAACGACCATGAGTGACATGATATCCAGGAACAAAAACTTGAGCAGAGCCTCACACTCGCCTTTTTTCATATCCCGAACAGTTCTCCTCATGGTCGGTAGATCAGTCCTGCCATACCTATGACCCGAAACATAAGCCGAGTTTGTGTTTTCAGACAACTGTCCAAACAGCCCTGGCCTACAGACCCTACAAGCTCCGGCCCCTGGAGACAAACCTGACGACTGTGATTGCCCTATCCAAGGGAATTGTATGTGCCCATTCCAATGTCCACAAACCTACTAAGAGTATAAACCTCCAAAGTGCCTGAGGCCATCCCAATATTTGTGGCATCCCAGGACAAATGGGGCAATCTGGGCCCATCTGAGCACCTACTGGCGCTCAGCCTCGTAGTCTGATATGCCCAGAAGTAAAAAGGAACGAACAGGCACCTAGGCACCTATCGGATCCATTGCTTTGTTTTCCAGGCATCTCTCCTCAGAGGTCTTGATTTCAATAACAGCATATGGCTTTCTTGATTCACCCATCAGAACAAATCTCATCTACACATGGAGCTATGTGAAAGCCTCTCTTTAGGAGAACCCTTCCAGGCCCCAGTACCACCGCTTCATTCCAAGGTCTCCATAGACACAAAATCATATTAGGACACATCCACGGGAGAGTCCATTTCAACTCAGCCTCCTCGGTAGCTCCCCTAGTTACAGCAGATGTATCCTCTCCTGTTGCATGGAGACTATTGGAATGCGAGGTGTCCGCCCAGCCATCCATCCTTAGAACCCTGCTCGGAATCGTTGTCGTGGATCCATCCAACCGGTCTCAATTGTCCTGCAGAAGAATCTTTGCAGTTGGAAGCTTCTCACAACTCCCATCGTGGGAAAACCCCCTTGGCCTCGTGATCCACCCCCCTTCAAGAAGGGGCCATCAGGGACAGAATGTCCAACCTGAGCGATCGTCTGATCCTCGCCCTGACTTCAGATGCACGAGAACTCAATTCAGACCTGTAGATTGTGCCTGCCATATCCTCACCAGAAACCTAGGCCTAGCTTTGGTTCTGAGACCTCCTTCCTCAGAAACTGGCCCACAATCCCCCCAGTTTGGCAATCCAGAACTACAATGCAGCACTCTGCCTGCCCTCCAGAAGAAAAACATTGCCCTCTGAAAACCCAAATGAGGATCAACGCGGCACGCAATTCGGCTGTACCCCAAATATATAGGCTGACCTGGGCACTAATGCACTTTCTGACACAGCCTGATCCTGGACCTCCTACCACACCCAGACAGCTGGCCACACACTGAGCACATCGGACCCGCCAT
>NW_026747566.1:0-601 GCF_022355385.1 Mustela nigripes
GTCTGATGTGCTCAGTGTGCGGTCAGCTGTCAGGGTGTTGTTCACGAGGTCCGGGCTCAGGTTGTCAGACAGTGAATTAGTGCCCAGGTTAGACTATATATTTTGGGTGCCTTCTAGTGCCGTGTAGGTTCTTATCTGAAGAACTCTTCAGGATATGAAGAATGAGCGTGTCTGAGGCGCGTACTCAGGCTTTTGTCTCTGGATTTTGTATCTGCGATGGCCTTGGAATGTTGGGGAGGCCTCATGGGCCATGGACGAATCTTGCTCTCTGTGGATTTGGCCCAATCCCAATTGTTTTTCGTCAATCTGTGGGATGGGAAGACTTCTTTCAGATTTGTTACCTCAGGAGTCCCAGCAGAAGAGAAATTCCAAAGCAGAGCACTGGGGAAGTGAAGGGACAACCCGAACTACGGTTAAAAATTGGGGCCTAGGTGCACGTCAAGCCCAATATGCTGTCTCTCCATCCAGCCACTGAGAGGCCTTACCTGAGGACTGGGCTCAGGCTGAGAGGTCATAATGTGTGTTTGTGACCAATGTGGCCTGCAAGCATGGGCGGGGCCTCATGGGCCACACTGGTTTCAACTACACTGAACCTTGGACA
>NW_026747566.1:701-2081 GCF_022355385.1 Mustela nigripes
TGGCCTGAAAGCATGGGCGGGGCCTCATGGGCCACACTGGTTTCAACTACACTGAACCTTGGACAACATGCCAACCACAAGATATCTTGCCATGGGGAATGAGTTCTGATGTCTGCATCATTTTCTAACCCGGGCCGTGATTGGCGATAAGGTCTAGGTTCTGATGCCTGAAAACGGAAGTTGAGAAGAGATGACAACCTAAGGCCATGGCGGGTCCGATGTGCTCAGTGTGCGGCCAGCTGTCTGGGTGGGGCCAAGAGGTACAGGATCAGGCTGTGTCAGAAAGGGCATTAGTGCTCAGGTCAGCCTATATATTTGGGGTAGAGCCGAATGTCGTGCAGGTTGATCCTCATTTGGGGTTTCTGGGTAGCCCCTGAGGGCAATGTTTTTCTTCTGTAGGCCAGGCACAGTGCTGCATTGTAGTTCTGGATTGCCAAACTGGAGGGCTTGTGAGCCAGTAGTCTGAGGACGGAAGTCTGAAAACCCAAAGTTTCTGGGTGAGGATTTGGCAGGCACAATCTACAGACGTGAATCGAGATCTCGTGCATCTGAATTCAGGGCGAGGATCAGACGATCGCTCAGGTTGGACATTCTTTCCCTGATGGCCCCTCTTGAAGGGGGAGTGGATCACGAGGCCATGGGGGTTTTCCCACGATGGGAGTTGTGAGAAGCTCCCAACTGCAAAGATTCTTCTACAGGACAATTGAGACCTGTTGGTTGGCTCCAGGGCAATGATTCCGAGCTGGGTTCTAAGGATGGATGGCTGGGTAGCCCACCTCACATTACATTGTCTAGATGCAACAAGACAGGTTAGATCTGCTGGATCTGGGGGAGCAACCGAGGAGGCTGAGTTGAAATGGACTCTCCGGTGGATGTGTCCTAATATGATTTTATGTCTGTGGAGACCTTAGACTGAAGCGGTGGCACTGGGGCCCTGAAGGGTTCTCCTAAAGAGTGGCTTTCACACAGCGCCGTCGTGCAAGTTTCCCATGTGTAGATGAGATTTGTTCTGATGGGTGAGTCAAGAAACAGCCATATGCTGTTATTGAAATCCAGGCCTCTGAAGAGAGATGCCTGGAAACCAAAGCAATGGATCCGATAGGTGCCTAGGGGCCTGTTCGTTCTTTTTTACCTCTGGGGTCATCAGTCTATGGGACAGACTGCCGGTAGGTGCTCAGATGGACCCAGATTGCCCCTGTTTGTCCTGAGAAGCCACAAATATTGGGATGGCCTCAGGGACATTGGAGGTTTATCCTCTTAGTACGGTTTTGGCCATTGGAATGGGCACATACAATTCCCTTGGAGAGGGCAAGCACCGTCTTCAGGTTTGGCACCAGGGGACTGAACCTGTAGGGTGTGTAGGCCAGGGCTGTTTGGACA
>NW_026747567.1:0-2081 GCF_022355385.1 Mustela nigripes
TGCTTTGAGTCCTTCCTTTCAATTCCTGATAAAGCCGGTCATTGAACACTAATCCAAATACTCCTAGGTCGAGACAATGGTGTGTACACAGTTTATCTGCATTTGAACTACAACACAGATTGTTGAGTCATTGAACTGGTACATTTCCAAGACTGATTCTTCCCTAATTAAATTCATTGGGACCTTCATCATAATTGTGAAGGTAGACCTGCATCTCCAGAGATGCTACGAGGATAATAGTCATGTACAACAGAACTTAATCTTTTCCTCTTGGCGAGAAATCACAAAAGAACTTGAGATTGAATCACCAAAAGAGAAATGTCCAGTGTGGACAGAAATGAAATATGTAAAAACTCTATTCTTTCAAGCATGACTTTCAAAATAGGAATAGCTGTTCTGATTACACTTAAGCTATCTCTTTGTACACAGACACCTAAACTGACTTCCAGGGCATCACAAAAGTAAATTGTGTATGACCCATTTAAAAGTTGTCTTAAATGTGGATAAAGCAAGATTATCTCCTAAGGGAAGAGTCTTGAATTTGTCACATAGAGCACACAATTTGATAGAGACTGTGTTAGTATGGGAGTGGGGAGGGAGAAAACACTGTGGGAGGAGTCCACTTTTCTCAGAGTGCTCAGAGAATGTTCACCAAAATACACACTACACTTGGCCGAAAAACAAACCGCAATGCATTTTAAAGGGCTTAAACCATACAGGATATATATAATGAAATTCAACAGAAATATAACACTGTTTCCCAATTATTTACAAATTAAACAACATAAATTTAAATTACCATGAGTTAAAGAAGAAATATCAGTGAATAGTTTTTATTTATTTTTATTTTTTAAGATTTTATTTATTTATTTGCCAGAGAGAGAGAGAGAGCATGCACAAGCAGAGGGAGCAGCAGGTAGAGGTAGAAGCAGAATCTCCACTGAACAAGGAGCCCAGTGAGGGACTAGATCCCAGGACCCTGAGATCATGACCTGAACCAAAGGCAGATGCTTAACTGACTGAGGCACCCTGACATCTCAGTGAATAGTTTTTAAAATAAAGTTTCCACAGAAAGATAATTAAAAGGGTGTGTGTGTGTGTGTGTGTGTGTGTGTGTGTGTGTGTGTGTCTACTGGGTGCGGTTAAAGGAGTGCTTAGAAAGAAATGGATAGCTGTAAATAGAAGTATTAGGAACCAAGAGACATTACATGAAATGAATTCAAGCCTCCATCTTAAGAACCTGAGCAAGGAAAACCAAAATAAACCCAAAGAACATTGGGTAGAATGGAAATACTAAATAAAAGATAAAAACCATGAAGTGAGAAATTAATTGAATAAAAACTGGAATGCAACATAGAATAGAGAAAATATATAAATCCAGGAAATTGTTCTTTCGAAGATTCATAAAACTGATACATTCCTAGCAAAATGGATTAAAAAATACTAAGAGAAAGAACAAAGGATAAGAATCAAGAATGAAGAGAGCTATATCCCTCCATTCTATTGATCTGAAAAGGATAACAAAAGAGCATCATAAATGAATTTATGCCACCTAAGAAAGTGGAGCTCCATTATGAAAGTTACAACTTTCTAAAGAGACACAGAAAAATAATTAAAAACTGAAATAATCTGGGGTGCCTAGCTGGCTCATCAGTGGAGCATGTGACTCTTGATCTTGAACTCTTGAGTTCAAGCCTCATGTTGGGTATAGAGATTACTTAAAAAAAATAATATTTTTTAAACTGAATAATCTAACACTGTTAAATTAATTAATCAATTAATTAATTAATTCTTTAAAATCCTTCCCCTCCTAAAACAAAAAATTTCACTCCCATACAAATTTATCAATTATCCTATATAAAAATTAATCAAACCATAGTACCAATCTTAAATAAATATGTTCAAGAATAAGGAGAAATTAAAATACTCCCTGACTCATCTTATTCATCCAACATAACCCTTACACTTGGAAACAAGAAC
The DNA here is from genome assembly GCF_022355385.1 of Mustela nigripes. Classification (NCBI taxonomy): domain Eukaryota; kingdom Metazoa; phylum Chordata; class Mammalia; order Carnivora; family Mustelidae; genus Mustela; species Mustela nigripes. The sequence goes on from NW_026747567.1 coordinate 1,981, forward strand.
ATCACAAGAATAATAATCAGACCAGTCGTCTAAAATTTCCCTATTCAAAGACAAAATAGTTTCATACCTAGAAAATCTCAAAGGATCTATAAAAAGAGTTA
>NW_026747568.1:0-2081 GCF_022355385.1 Mustela nigripes
TCATAAAGTTGTTGTCCCAAATTTCTAAATCAGAGACTGAAGAGGAATCCCAGAATCATGTGTCCAGAGAGGCTCCCTTGGGGAAAAAGCTTGAAGGCACGAATGGCAAAGGCCCTGACAGGAAACCTGCCCATATCATCAGCTGTGCCTGCTCCTGGGGCTTAAAGACAGAACTGGTGAGTGGTGTGCACCCCCTGGTGGTCCAGATCCCGTCCTACAGTGAGGATTGTGTCTGGGCTCACACTGATGTCCCCTCACTGTGTCTGTTGCAAGTAATACATGGCCGTGTCCTTGGCTCTCAGGCTGTTCATCTGCAGATACAGCGTGTTCTTGCCGTTGTCTCTGGAGATGGTGAATTGGCCCTTCACAGAGTCTGCATAGCTTGTGCTGCTTCCATCATAGCTAATATATGCGACCCACTGCAGCCCCTTCCCTGGAGGCTTGCGAAACCAGTTCATGTAGTAGTTGCTGAAGGTGAAACCAGAGGCTGCACAGGAGAGTCTCAGGGACCCACTAGGCTTCACTAGGTCTCCCCCAGATTCCACCAACTGCATCTCACACTGGACACCTGCAGACACAAGACATCCTTGTCAGGAAACTGTCACACACCCACTCTTTGTCTCACTCATATCCACTCTCACACTCACGGTCTCTTATTCTGTGTAAATTACCTTATAAATTATAGAGCAACAAGGAAAACCCAGCCCAGCACAAACTCCATGGTGAGTTTTCTCTGTCCTCTCCTAATTACTGAGTGGGAACAGCTGGAAATCCCGTGGCTGGGTTGCCTCTCCAAGCTGCAGGATCCAGACTGGGCTGTTTTAATCTGCAGAGGGAGGTCCATATTTGCATGCCCTCTAACTATATATCCAGCTTGGGATCTAAGCTGATGGAGAGGGCAGTGACCAGAGCAGGTGTGACTGCTCTGACTTTGTGGCATTGACAGGATTTGGGAAAAATTATTTTTTTATGATATGATTTTCCAGAGTACACACTTGGCCTCCTGTGCTCTTTCTACACATTTACCCACATCTTGGGGAGTTTGTTTCATGTTACACCATAAAGAGTTTTGAACATACACCCATAATTATAGAGGTTGTGTAAGGTGTCCAAGAGCATGTGTGGGGTGTGAGCCCCAGGAATTGGCCTGGGGTCCTCCCCCCACAGACCTCATGTCCTCTGAATCGCCTTTAGGACAGAGTGGGCAGGTTCATGAGGAAGGTGGAATCTCTGCTGTTGATGGGGACAAGATGATTTTGCTTCTTTTAGATTTTCTCTAAAAAGTAGAGAGAATTAGTGTTTGTGCAGTTCTATTTTCAAGTCTCTAACATTTCAGTATCTCTACATTCCTCCCAAGTCATCTCTGGCATTATCTGCAATAGCTGTGATGAGTGTACTTCACACAGGATGAAATGCACAAGTGTAGAATGTGTGATATGGTAAACCCTTTTGTCAGAATCAGCATTATCCAGAGCAAGCAAATCAATTTCCCACAAAATTTCATGTATTTTCTTTGAAATTCTTCCTTCCTCATTCCTTCTTCACTCTGTCCCCACATTACTAATGATCTCATGTTACCTTACACAAGCTTTAATTTTCTAGCATATATAATTTTGTAATTGTATTAAGTTTAACTTTATTTCTACTTCTATTGCTCAAATACTTGACAAGACCATGATATTTATTACTTTTTTAAACGTTTTTATTTACTTTTTTTTTGGATAGGCAACATTCCAAAGATGACAAAGAGCACAATATGTTCAGTTTAAAAAAATTTCTTTTCAGTATTCCAGAATTCATTCTTTATGCATTACACCCAGTGCTGTGGAAAGAACCAAGATGCCCTTCAACGGATGAATGGATAAGGAAGATGTGGTCCATATACACTATGGAGTATGATGCCTCCACCAGAAAGGATGAATACCCAACTTTTGTATCAACATGGACAGGACTGGAAGAGATTATGCTGAGTGAAATCAGTCAAGCAGAGAGAGTCAATTATCATATGGTGTCACTTATTTGTGGAGCATAACAAATAGCATGGAGGACAAGGGGAGTTAGAGAGGAGAAGGGAGTTGGGG
>NW_026747569.1:0-2081 GCF_022355385.1 Mustela nigripes
ATGTCAGAGTTAAGTTTAGGTTCAGGGTCCACATCAGGGTCAGTGTCAGGCTTAGGTTTAGGTTTAGGGTTCAGGTCAGGATCACAGTCAGGTTCAGGGTCAGAGTCATAGTCAGGGCTTGGGTGAGGGTTTGGGGCAGGCTCACAGTCAGTGTCAGGGTTAGGGTTAGGGTCAGGGTCAGCGTCACTGTTAGGGTCAGGCTTAGCTTTATGGTCTTTGCCTGGGTCAGGGTCAGGGTGAAGTCTAGGGCCATTGTCAGGTTTACGGTCAAGATCAGTTATTGTTTTAAAGTCCACATTCGGGTCAGGGACAGGGTTATATAGTGGTCATTGTTAGGGTCATGGTTAGGTTTAGGGTCAGGGCCAGGGTCAGGTTTAGGGTCACGGTATGGTATAGGCAAAGTTCAGGGGTAGGGTTATTATCATAGTCAGGTATAGGGTCATGGTTATTGTTAAAGTTTAGAGTTAGTTTTAGGGTTAGCGTTACGTTGACTGTTAGGGTTAGACCTTGTTAGGGTCAGGGACGGTGTAGGGTTAGGGGTTAGTGTTAGGGTGAGGTTCAGCGTTAGGATTCGGGGTATGGCCCGTGTTAGTGTCAGGGACTGGGTTACATTTAGGGTTAGAGTTAGGGTCAGGCTCACAGTCAGGGTCAGGTTTAGTGTTCAGGTCAGTGTCGGGGTCACTGTTAGGGTCAGGGTTAGGTTTATGGTCATGGTCTGTGTCAGGGTCAGGGTGCACTTAGCGCCAGTGTCAGGTTTACGGTCAGGTTCAGGTATTGGTTTAAAGTCCACATTCGGGTCAGGGACAGGGTTATATAGTGGTCAGTGTTAGTGTCCTGGTTAGGATTAGGGTCAGGTTTCAGGGTCAGGTGAAGGTCAGGGCCAGGGTCAGGTTTAGGGTCAGGCTTTGGTTTAAGGTCAATGTTCTGTTCAGTGTCACAGTTAGGTTTGGCGGTAGGGTTTGGGATTGGGGTTTGGGTGAGTGTTAGAAGTAGGGTTATGGTTAGGGTTAAGGATAGACAGCGGTAGGTCAGGGTTAGGGTTTGGTTTATTGTAGGGGTTAGTGTTACGGTCAGGTCATCTTTAGGATTAGGTTCAGTGTCCGAAGAGGGTCATGATTAGAGTTACCTTTAGGTTCAGGCTTAACGTCACGCTCACAGTCATGGTCAGGGCTAGGGTTAGGATTAGGGTCAGGGTTAGGTCAGCATCAGGTTTAGGATTAGGGTCAGGGTCAGGGTCCTGGTTTATTATGAGTCATAGTTACAGTAATGTCAGATTTAGGTTTAGGTTCAGGGTCCACATCAGGTCAGTGTCACGCTTAGGTTTAGGTTTAGGGTTCAGGTCAGGATCACAGTCAGGTCAGGGTCATGGTCATGGTCAGGGCTTGGGTGAGGTTTGGGGCAGGCTCACAGTCAGTGTCAGGATCAGGGTTAGTGCTTACTTTTAGTGTTAGCCCCGCTCCTGGCTCATGGAACCATCCCTTCAGGGTCTCAGGATAAACCCTGGGCAGAAGGGTGTAGACCCTACACCCCATCCCACTTAACCAGCCTTAAACTGGGGTGTGATCATGACTTGCCCACCAGACATCTAACCCCTCATCAGCCTGATCCTGCTTGGTGCATCTCCACCCACGATGGCATGGCCAGATCCTCTTTACACACAGACACTCACACACCCAGAGGCACACACACGAACACACACACAGGAACGGGGAGGAGACATAGGGCTACACCGGTCGATCAGACGGTGTGGAACTCTCTGACTCTGAGCCCCCTGGTTTCCCCTTTTGATTTTATTAGCTAAAGGAAAGGACCTGAGGCGTTGGGGAAACCTGATATGACCTGCCAGGGAGGGGACGTGTCTGACGGGCCAGCTCTCTTCTCCCTGCATCCTCTTGGCTTCAGTACAGCAGAAGAACATGTGGCTTCCTTTAGGATGCGCCTAGAAATGAGCTGGGCAGGGGGGTTTTCTCTGTATTGGGGTGCCTGGATACGTGGGTTCCAATTCCGTTGGGCTCTGTCGTCTGGGAAGTGAGTTCACCACTGCCTGGGGGCTCCTTACCAAACTTCCTGCTGCACCAGAG
>NW_026747570.1:0-2081 GCF_022355385.1 Mustela nigripes
CACCCCTCCTTGGGGAGATAGTGTGAGAGTGTGCTGATCTTACTTCAAGAAACTGAAGTGGTGGTGGGATCATACAGGAGTTCTAATGTTAGTATCTTGGGGAAGCTCCATTTCTTCCCACCATGGCTATACTAACCAAGGTCAATTCTGAATCATTATACCTAAAAACCAGAGATTTTTCAAGAACCTCACCAGCAGAGAACATGAGAACATTTTCAAGACCTTGCTAAGTATACTAACCACAGGAACAAACTGGTAACTCAGAAACTATTGAAATGAACTGGTTCTCCTTCTCCCATGTCTGGCTAGTGCGCTGCGCTCTGGCTCGATCCCACCTCAGGCAGCTGGAAGGTGGACCTCCCAGGTCGGCTCCACTGAGATGGCTACTGTTTCCAGAAATTCTTCGGGATGTGGCCGGTGTTGCCCACCTGTGCACGGATCATGTTGGCGACCTCTGACAGTGGAGCCACAGGTCCTCCAGGCATGGTCCCTCCCCGGCCCCCAGTGGAGCCATCACACTGAGGGTTTAATGGGACAGGAGCTGCCCCCAGGCAAAACCACCCGAGATTCCCACTGTCCCTACCTGACCTCCAGATGCAACTCAGTTACTCCTGAGCTTCTGGTGTCTTCCTGGGACCCTGACCTGGCTGTTTTCAGACAGCTCGTCCAGTGGTACCCTCACTTTCTGGGATGGGGATTTGCTGGAGTCTGCAGTGTGTCAGGCTGCCTACCTGCATCGCTTCTTAAAGGTACATCGTCTGGGCCATCTATGGACCCAAGACGGTGGGTCTGTGGCCTGGAGGGTTTCTGAGCAGAGCTGGTGGGATGGGAGGGCTGTAAGGCCCAAGTCAGGTTTCTAGAAAGCTGTTTGTGGTCCCTGGCATCCTACCAGTTTTGAATCAAGCCCTGAGATCTTTAAAATGTCAGCAGTATCACAGCGTGGGCCAGAAAATCACGTCTCTGAGCGCCTAACCCCACCTAAACTATTGCCACTTTTTGCACTTGAGCTGAGTACAGAGGATTTGGAGTCGGGGTTTGAGGGGAGATTGTGGGCCAGATTCTGTGTTTGGGGACACAGGCCATCCAGAAAGCTTGTGCTGAGCCTGAGGAGGGGGCCTGTGTGGAGACCCCAGCTGCAGACACTGCTGTCTGCCGATGCCCCCTCAACCTGCCCCAGGGCACCTGCTGCTGGGGGAGCACCTGGCCCTCTCTCCCGCGTCAGCGGTGCCTCCTCCCCTAACAGTCACCGCCAGCCCGCAGCCTGAGAAGGTGGATACCACAATGATGTCCAGCCCTGGGGACAGATCCCCTGTGTGTGGGACATGGTCTCCCAGCAGGGCTGAGTGCCAGGCCCCCCGGTGCTCGCTCTCCTCCTGGGGGTTCACGGTGGCACATCCGCCCTCAAGCTCCCTGGGCCCAACTCCTCCCCTGCTCAGAGACCACCCCTGGCCCAGGCTTCATGCACTGGGACTGCATCAGGTCATCTAGACCTTCTGGACTCATGCTCCCATGGCCGTGACATGGGCACAGACTGGCCTCACAGACTCGTCAGAGAGGACCCAGTGCAGGAAGATGCAGGCCACTGCAAGGGAGATGCCAAGTGACCCCGGAGGGAGCACACAGGCCTGCACAAAGCATGGGGCTCTTGGAGCCCAGTGTGCGATGTGGGCACCCAGCCAAGGAGCACAGGAAATCCTGGTGAGGGTGTCCCGGTGGGGGGAGATAGACCACCAAAAGGCTACAGGAGAGGCAGGAGACAAGGAACATGACAGGACAGAGCTTCCCAAGGAGGTCGGTGGAAGGATCAGAGGCTCGCAGAGACCCTGGGAACACTCGGAGGCGCTGGAGATGTTGGTTGAAACCCTGTCATTTGGTCAGAAAAATTGTGTCACAAACCCACAGTCATCGCTGGATGATTTACTCTTTGTTGCTTGTAGGAATTAGGGAGTATAGAGCCATTAGCACTCATGGTGCATGAAGTCTAGGATGTATTTACTTTTCATCAATCTTGGGGACTAGATTTTCCTAGAGGAAGTGCTAAGCATGGGTCTCTCCCTTGTTTTCTTTGTGCAACGGGCCTC
>NW_026747571.1:0-2081 GCF_022355385.1 Mustela nigripes
GAAAACTATAAAGTACTCATGAAAGAAATTGAGGAAGACACAAAGAATAGGAAAATTGTTTCATGCTCATAGATTAGAACAACAAATACTGAGAAAATGTCTAAGCTACCTAAAGCAATCTACACATTTAATGCAATCCCTACCAAAATCCCATCCATTTTTTTCAAAGAAATAGAACAAATAATCTTAAAATTTATATGGAACCAGAAAAGACCTCAAATAACCAAAGGAAAAAAAAAGCAAAAGAAAGCCAAAGTTGGTGGCATCACAATTCCAGACTTCAAGCTCTATTACAAAGCTGTCATCATCAAGACAGTATGGTACTGGCACAAAAACAGACACATAGATCAATGGAACAGAACAGAGAGCCCAGAAATAAACCCTCAGCTCTATGGTCAACTATCTTTAACAAAGCAGGAAAGAATGTCCAATGGAAAAAAGACAGCCTCTTCAACAAATGGTGCTGGGAAATTTGGACAGCCACATGCAGAAAAATGAAATTGGACCGCTTCCTTACACCACACACAAAAGTAGACTCAAAATGGATGAAGGACCTCAATGTGCGAAAGGAATCCATCCAAATCCTTGAGGAGAGCACAGGCCGAAACCTCTTCGACCTCAGCCACAGCAACGTCTTCCTAAGAATATCGCCAAAGGCAAGGCAAGCAAGGGCAAAAATGAACTATTGGGATTTCATCAAGATCAAAAGCTTTTGCACAGCAAAGGAAACAGTTAACAAAACCAAAAGACAACTGACAGAATGGAAAAAGATATTTGCAAACAACATATCAGATAAAGGAGTAGTGTCCAAAATCTATAAAGAACTTAGCAAATACAACACCCAAAGAACCAATAATCCAATCAAGAAATGGGCAGAGGACATGAACAAACATTTCTGCAAAGAAGACATCCAGATGGCCAACAGACACATGAAAAAGTGCTCCATCACTGGGCATCAGGGAAATGCAAATCAAAACCAGAATGAGATATCACCTCATACCAGTCAGAATGGCTAAAATTAACAAGTCAAAAAATGACAGATGCTGGTGAGGACGTGGAGAAAGGGGAACCCTCCTACACTGTTGGAGGGAATGCAAGCTGGTGCAACCACTCTGGAAAACAGTATGGAGGTTCCCAAGATGTTGAAAATAGAACTATCCTAAGAACAAGCAATTGCACTATTCCATTTTATCCAAAGGATACAAACATAGTGATCTGAAGGGGCACATGTACCCCAATGTTTATAGCAGCAATGTCCACAATAGCCAAACTATGGAAAGAGCCTAGATGTCTATCAACAGATGAATGGATAAGGAAGATGTGGTATATATCATTCATATATATATATATATATATATATATATATATATATATATACACACACACACACACACACACGCACATACATACACACACACACACACACACACACACAATGGAATATTACTCAGCCACCATAAAGAATGAAATATTGCCATTTGCAACAACATGGATGGAACTAGAGGTATTATGATAAGCAAAAAACGTCAGAGAGAGACAAATATCATATGATTTCATTCTCATGTGGCATATAAGAAACAAAACAGATTCATATAAGGAAAGGAAGGGGAAAATACAATAAGGTAAAAGCAGAGAGCAAGGCAAACCATAAGAGACTCTTAACTCTAGAAAACTGAGGGTTGTTGGAAGAGAGGTGGGTGGGGGATGGGGTAATTGGTGATGCCATTAAAATTGGTGAAACCTTGGATGGAACGAAAAACCCAGAAAAAAGAGGAAACAGATATGCTCATAAATCAAGGAATTGGGACGGTCTGTCTAACCTTGTGTTTGGCCTCTCCCTCAAAGTCACTAGAGATAAGTTCTGGTAAGCAGAATAGGCATTTATGTACAAATTTGAGTACTCCATCATGAATCACCATAGTTTGAAGTAAAACACACACAAAACGCTGCAAACAAAGGTGCCAACACCTAAAGAAACAGATAATATGAGAGAAGAAAATATTAGAAGTGGAATAAATAACTTCAAAGAGATAAAAGAGGAGATTAGAAATATTAAAAATTATTATCCAGATGTCTTGGAA
>NW_026747572.1:0-2080 GCF_022355385.1 Mustela nigripes
TGTATCTCAGGAGACCTTGTGACTTCCTTTGACCAATGAAATGAAGAGGATGCAACACGGTGGCAGCTCCAAGTCTAGTATCAAGAGGCTTTGCTTGATTCTGTTTCTTCTCTTGGAACCTTTGCCTCTAGGGTGTGAATCAGCTTGGGCTCTCCTGCCGAATGTTGGGAGCTCATGTAGAAGAAAGCCAAGGCACCCCAGCTAACAGCACACCCCAGTAGCAATTCTGGAATGAGCTCAGCCAACACATCCAAGTCACGACCACCCCCACCTGACAGCTGGCATAATGGGCAATAGTGAATCGTTGCCCCTGACTCTCAAGGTGTTTTTTTGTTGTTGTTTGTTTTTTACAGAGCAATGAAAATGTGATAGTTCACCCATTTAAAAAAAAGCTTCACCCCATAGCTATGAAAGGAGTTCAAGATGAAACATCAAAGTATGCTCATTTATCACCTAGGAGATGGGTAAAACTAAACAAGAATTTTATACAGAGGATTTTTGCTTACCTGGAAGGCTGAATTGTACAACCTTTTTGAAAGCCAACTTGGAAATACGTATTAAATTTTCAACTATGCCAGCTACTTTTTTGGATTTTATTCTTTTTAGGTAAGGGGTAGAAGGAGAGAATCTTAAGCAGGCACCAGGACCAATGCAGAGCTTGGCATGTGGCTCCATCTCACCACCCTGAGAACATGACCTGAGCTGAGATCAAGAGCCAGATGTTTAACCGACTGAGCCACTCAGGCCACCCTTTGGATTTTATTCTTAAAAAATTATGTAAAGTTGATGATGTATCAAGCTCCTTTATAATAAGTAGATAAAGTTAGGGGATTAAATAGATTTTTTTTTTTTACAAGGGAGGAGCTTTGAAAAGATATGGTGTATCTGCACAATGAATTACATGTATTGACATGGAAAGACTCATATCACTTATTGTAATTAAATTTAAAAAGCATACAGAGAATATAAATAGGATGGTTCCTTTTTCCTTATTTAACAAAAAAATCTCTGCATATAGAAATTGTATAAAAAGATGTGTCAAAATATCAGTGATTATCTCTGGAAATGGGATTACATGTGATTTTCCTTTTCCATTGACACGTCTGAATCACTTGACGCGAATCAAATTATTTATAACTTCTAAATTCTGAAAAATCAATTCCAGTTTTTAAGTAGTTTTATACTTCATTATAAGCTACATTTTCAAACTAAGTTGACCTATTTGATGACAAACATTGTTGGTGACAAAAAAACAAAAACATTTTTAATTTTCCATAAAGAGCATTCTTCTGAATAAAGCAAAGTGTTCTAATTTTAAATGAGTATAAAACCTAGAGGTTTACTGTTTTTCCCAGAAATAGCAGATGGAAAGTTTTTCAGACATCATGAAAACATCATGAACTTAGCGATATATTAATAAACAATTTCTGTGTATTTCAAATAGAAATGATTGTCCAGGAAGAATTAAGGAACAATCATCATGGCAAAGATTTATTTTTCCATTGTAATCAAATCAAGAGAAAATTTTTTAGGTTTTTGTAAGAGGTCTGGAAATGAAGACAGAACTGGTTAAAATTAATCAGAAACAATAATGAAGTGCCTACTGTGTACATTAATTATTTTGGTTGGAATGGACAGAATAACCAATCCAAAAGTCTTTATTTGTATTACATTACATAAGCAAGTAATGTAAAGTAAATTCACTTGCTTATGTAATGTAAGAGTCCAAAAATTAACTCTTTTCAGATGTATGACCCAGGAGTCAAACGTGACCAGGACTGAGTTTCCCTGTTTCCATTTTGGAGTGTTGGCTCCATATCCAGGCAGTCTCTCTCTAGTGGTTGCTTCCAAGATGGCTTCCAATATACTTCATCCTTTAGACCCAGTGGGAAAACGAGAGTTTCTCCCAGAACAGTTTTAAAACATTTCCCGATGCGGAGTCATGTGCCCAACCAATTACTGTTGCCTGGGAGAGGAAATATGCTTGTTGTTTTAAACTAGCAGTGGGGTTAAGCTCATCAAATCACATTGCTCAAGAGCAGAGGTGGAAGGTCATCCCCAGAGGAAAGTAAATATTGTA
>NW_026747573.1:0-2080 GCF_022355385.1 Mustela nigripes
TGGGATCGAGTCCCGCATCGGGCTCTCTGCTCAGCAGGGAGCCTGCTTCCCTCTCTCTCTCTGCCTGCCTCTCCATCTACTTGTGATTTCTCTCTGTCAAATGAATAAATAAAATCTTTAAAAATAAATAAATAAATAAAAAGATAGAATTGAGTCTTCATTTACCCTGTCTGAAGTCTCGGTCTAAATCAGTTATGACTGGCTTAAACAGAAAATAGCCTAACTAGAGTCTCTAGCTTCTCCTCTTCTGCTCAGAAAATATTGAAAATGTGTCATAAATGAAGTATAGGCACTATCACTGTCATCAGAGAATATTTAGAGTCCTTTGACTAGTATTTCTTCCAGTTCGTTTATAATTTCCCTTGTTTGTAAGCCAAAGAGACCTCTTTCCTCTGGATGTCCTTTGTCAATTTCAGCAAGCCTCCTTTCCTATGTAAAGAATCAAGCTCTTAAAATATTTGTTCCCTAGGGAGCTTTTCATTTGGCCTTGAATGGATAATCTTTGGGGAATATTTTGATACCTGAATGACACTGGAACATTTTGTTCTTAGAGCCAGTGATTTTCCTGCATTATTTTTTGCTTAAATATTTATTAATTTAGAGATCAGGAGAGAGAGAGAGAGCATGAGCAGGAGGGGCAGAGGGAGAGAGAATCACAAGCAGACTCCATGCTCAGCGCAGAGCCCCATGCAGGGCTTGGTCTCAACCCTGAGATCACAACCTGAGCCAAAACCAAGACTTGTAGCTTAGCTGACTCTGCCACTCTGGTGCCTCTTTCCTGCATTCTTAATTCAAATCAGATTACATCCAAAACACAGTTCACTTTGGCTTCAGATTAAGCATGAGATACGTAAGAAGGAATGATTTAGAAAGTTAGGAACAAAGGATTTGTAATGGAAGGAAATTGTCTTTATGAATAATATCAGTATAAATGGTATTTCAAGATACAACTTGAATCATCCAGTACTCCAGATCACTCTTATTTTTTACTTTCTCCATAGCATTTATCACTTTGTAATATATAACTTATTGTATTTATTGCCTGTCTGTGCTCCATTAGAATATCAGCTCCATAAGAACAAGAATCTTTGTTTTGTTTATGTATATCCTAAGCACTTGAGACCATGGTCTGACGTGTATTTGTGTACTAAGTGAATACTATGATCTATCCTACTACATCCCTCAAATTTTGTATTCACTTCTTCTTAGTAATTATTTTATTGGTATATTCCATATAAATTAGGCAGTTAACTAATAAAAAATAATACTCTGCTATCCAGGATGATGAGAGAATTTTAGGAATTATACTCTAAAAATATATGCAGCAGTTTGGAGTGCTTGAGTTTTTAATACTTTAAATAAAACCCATCGTGTTGCTTGGATACCCCCAAAATGTATCAGGAAATGGAGGATGACAATCTTCTCAATTAAAAAAATATTTTTGATATATCTTTCTCAGATGGGAAAGCTGACACCCGTACCTGCAGGTCTGATATGTGCATCTATAACTGTGCTTGCAGCTAAAGAAGAAGAATACAAAAAGCAGCTAGTAAAACCGGAGCAGGTAATTTACCTACAAAAGTTTGTGGATTTTGTATAATATAAATATGATGCAAAAGCCATGAGTGTTTTTACTTTTGAGTTATCTCTATTCATCAAAAATGTATCTGAAGTATTTGTTAAGCCCATATTACAAGTTGAAAGAAGTAATTTTAGGGTATGTCAAAATAAACACTATATTTTTTATATGTAAATCAAATATCTAAAATTCTAACCCCAATAAAATAAATAGTGATTTTTCTTAGTGAATAATCAATTAGTAGTAGTACTGGATCTTAGTACTTAAAAGCAGTCTGATTTGTTTTTTCTTAACAAATTTATACAAGCACACCTGATATTTGAAAACCCTAGTTTAAGAAATTCATTAAGATCTCAGCTTTGAAAGTGACCTTAAATATTTCCTTTTTTTTTAAAATTAAATTTATTTATTTTCAGCATAATAGTATTCATTATTTTTGCACCACACCCAGTGCTCCATGCAATCTGTGCCCTTTATAATACCCACCACCTGGTACCCCCA
>NW_026747574.1:0-2080 GCF_022355385.1 Mustela nigripes
CATGTGTCTGATAGCCATTTGTATGTCTTGATTGGAGAAGTGTCTGTTCATCTCTTCTGCCCCTTTTTTTAGATGATTGTCTGTTTTGTGTGTGTTGAGTTTGAGGAGTTCTTTATAGATCCTGGATATCAACCTTTTGTCTGTACTGTCATTTGCAAAGTAAAATTCCGTAATTCCTTCCTTTATCATAAGCCACAGAGAATCTTCATCCCCAGTGGGACACAAGTTCTTCTTGGAGTGATATTGCTCAGAAGCAGGGCTTGCTGACCCACTGAAAGGAAGCACTTAACATGCTTCAGACTCAGTGTTTCTGGTTGCCACCCACACCCCCACATTTCACAGTCATCTCCAGTACCCAAGAGAGTAAAAACATGATGCAATTCAAGTCAGATCAAGCTGGAGTTCCCATTTCTTTGCTGGTGGTTCTTTTTTTGTATTGTTATCTGGAAAGGTCTTTTCTTCAATTCCATTGTCACTTCCTTATCATTTGTGTTCTGGACTTTCCTGGGAACCCATTTTCTCATTGAGTGTCCCTAGACTGGGGCCTCCCACTGACCAATTCTTACATCAGGGTGTTTCGCTGGCATACCTCTTGTGAACTTGCTTTTTGCAGAGGCCAAGGGCAGCCTGCCCCCAAATGCGCCACTTTGGCTTGTGGATTATTTTTAATAAAATTGACTTAAAAAACAATGAATGCATAAGGATACTCAGACCATCTTCTGTTGTCCTGAAAGCAGAAAATGGATCTCTTCATGTGAGGTATCCTCTTTCTACCAGGAAGCAGACCACCTTATCACCAGAGATAGAAAATGTTGAGCCATGAAGTCTGTATAAACAATCCCTGTTACTTTTTACTAATTTACTTCCCCAGCCCAATCCTTTTTAGAACTCCTTACTAATTGTAGCTCCCAACGTTAAGTTTTGTCAGTGATTTATTGTCTCTTTGTCTGAAAAGTATAAAAACTGCCTGCCTTAAGCATTTCTTTAGGTCTCAATTTAATATTGGGATATATTTATTATGCATATATATTAAATTTTGTGTTTTTTCTCTTGTTAATCTCTCTTAAGTAAATTTAATTATCAGTCCAGCTAAAAGCCTTGAAAGGTAGAGGAAAAAGTTTTCCTTCCCTTCAGTTTCATGTCAAGTAAAGAAAATAGGCAATAATCAGTATTGTGATGAAGCTTATATTTCATTCAGGGGAAATAAAGAATAAATAAAATAAGGAGACAAAATAGGTGGTATATTAGAAATCAGTAATTGCCATGAAGAAAAATTAAAGTGCCATGGAGAAAAATTAAAGGGGGTCCTGATTTTAAGTAGGGTGGATGGAAAAGGATTCACTGATGAGATAATCTTTCAGGACAGATTTGAAGGAGGAGAGGGAGAGAGAATGAGGTGTCTTGGTTTTGAGCATTTCTGGTGGAATGACTCCCCAGGTTCTGGCCAGACAATTCTCTTAACTCTTTCATAAACACATATTGTCTTTAATTGTTCTAGGTAATAATATCCTAGGAAACAGCACAACTGTTCCACTCTGTTTACCAACGTATGGAACAACTATCACAAGACCCCGGAGAGTGTTTGCTTTTCACCTTCCATTCTCTCCTCATCCAGAAACAATCTGGCTTCCACTCCAACTATTTAGCCAAGGTTCCTAGCTCTTACATTTTAATTTTAAAGCCAGTTTCAATTTGTGCAATATCATTAGACGTAAGGGCCATGTTTTCTTTCTTCCAGATGGTTATTAGCAATGTCTGCTGAAAAGACAGTTTAAGTACTGAATACAGTTGATTATGTTACATGTTTAGTTACCTAACAAATGGGTTCATTTTGTCTATATATTGATCAAGTTGTAAACCTGATGGGTTGACATTCTAATCTAAATTGCCTTTTGTATTTGAAAAATGACACAAAGTTCACCAGGAAAAACACACAAGTGAAAAATGTCATGGCAATTTGCAAAAAGTAGAATGAATGAGGTAGAAGCAACCTTCTGTAGTATGTAAACCACTAATGGAACTGCACTCCCTGAAACAGCTTAAAAATAGAGGGCCAGTAGCTTCTTGGAGAATGTACCCA
>NW_026747575.1:0-2080 GCF_022355385.1 Mustela nigripes
CTTTGGCACAGATGGAAGGGCACGGTTTCCTTCTGGGTTCAGGAGATGTTCTGTTATGTCGCCCAGGGACCACATGATGTATCATAAGTTCACATTGCAGATCAGGCCGCAGAGGACAGATGTGTGAAAACTGAATATAGGGTTCCAATGACGTTCTAGGGGCATGTTAGGTTCACTCTTCTGATTCGGGACCATTCCTTTGGCTGTCTGCTGGATGTAGGTGCGCTTTTGCATCCAGAGTGGCCGCCAATATTGGGGTAGGCTCAGGGGCCTTGCAGGTTTCTCCTAATCTAGAAGGTTTGTGCAACTTTGATGGGCACAGTTTCCTTGGAGATGGCAGAACAGTCCTGTGGCGTGGATCCAGAGACCCCATCCTGGAGGGCATGTGTGCCATGGTTTGCATAGAGAAGTCTGCAAACATTAATTCGGATTAGGGTTAGGGGCGAGGTGATCACAGGCCCAATGCATAGATCTGGAGGGGAGCTCGGCTGGAACTGTAATTAGGGTGACTGGAAGGCGGTAGCACAGGCTTTTCTCTCTGGATTTTGTGTCCAATATGGCCTTGGAATGCCGGTGTGTTCTCATGGATCCATAGGAGACTTTTCCTCTCTATGGAAAAGTAGTGGTTCCCCATAGTTTGGTGGCTTTATCGGGGAAGGGAAGAGTGCTGTTTTACATCTCCTGGGTGTCCCAAAACAGGAATTCCAGAGACGAGCCCTGGGTCTGGGCACCTGGAAAATCCCACCAAGTTTTAGGATTTGTGCGTAGAGGCATTCCAGGCCTGCAATTCGGGATCATGGTAGTGAAGCTGAGAGGGATTGTTTGAAAGCATGCACAGGCTGAGGGTCACAATGACTGTTTGTGCCCAGGGCGGCCCTCAGGAGTGGGCGTGGTCTCATTGGTCTTGTAACTGGCTCCCTCTTTAAGGATTGGACACCCATTCCAACAGCCAGGTTTATTGCCATGGGTAAAGTGGAGTTATCTATTGTGCTTCAGGTTCCCCATTGGTAGGGATTCCAGCAAAGATCTGGGGACAGGTGCCTGAATACCAAGGATGGGTAGAGATGACGTACTTGGGCCATGGCCATCCCAAATGCTAGGTATAGGGCCCACTCTCTGGTAGCTGAAATTCGGTAGGGGCTCAGGCTCTGTCAGAAACAGCACTGGGGCCCAGGGCAGCCTATAATTCGGCGTTCCCTTGAGGACCGAGCGGATGTATCCTCATGTGGGGTTTCTCCCCAGACTCACCAGGCACTTTTTAATTTGGTGGAGAAGGCAGAATGCTGCATTGTGACCATTCCACAATTCCATTGTGAGGATGGAATTGTAAACACAAGCTACAGTTCTATTCAGTGCCAGGCGGAAGGCAGTTCCAATGTGCAGTGGTTTATTCGAGACATCCAGCACCGGAATAAGGGTGGATGTCAGATGTTTGCTCACACTAGATTTGTGTCTATGATGACCAACAAATGGGGGGGGTGGCGTCAAGAGGCCATAGAGGAGTTTACACGCTGAGTCCTGTGAGCTGCTCCAAACAGTAAGGTTTCCTTCTACTGTGCAGATGAAGTCTGGCTTGTTTGCTCTAGGTTCCCCCATGTGGAAAGTTGGTGAAGCAGAGCTCTCCGGCATGGATTCCTGGAAAGCGCACCACCATTGACCATTGCAGCTGAGGAACATGGCAGGTTCGTTCTGGTGGCTCTGGGGCGAAGTTTCAATTCCTTGAGTTGACATGGAATCTCTTGCAGATAAGCCACAACGCTGGTTTGTTTCCAAGGAGATCTTAGAATGTGCTGGTTGCTAAGGTGCCATGCAGGATTCTCCTACCCTGATGGTTTGGCACAGGTCAAAGATCACTGTATCCTTCTGGGGACAGGAGGTGTTCTGTCGTGTGAGTCAGGGACCACAGGATGTGTCATAAATTGGTATTCCAGAACAGGTCCCTGAGGACAGATGCCTGAAAACCTAATGGGGTTCCATTGGGGGCCTAGGGACATTTCAGTTTCAAACTTATAACTCAGGATCATTAACTTGGTTATCTCCCTGGATGTAGGTGATCAGGGTGTTTCAGACTGCGCATTTG
>NW_026747576.1:0-2080 GCF_022355385.1 Mustela nigripes
CGTTGTTGCTCCAGAAATACTTATCAAAAGGGCTTGGGATACCGGTCAGATGAAAATGGAATTGTAAACACAACCTATGGTTAAATTCAGCTCAGGACCTTACAGATTCCTCCTAATCTAGAGGGCTGGAAACCTGGATGGGCACAGTTTCCTTGTGGATGGTAGGCCAAGTCCTGAGGTGCAGCTCCATTGACCCCATCCTAGAGGACATGTGAGCTATGGTTTTGGGAGAGATGTTTGCAAACACAAACTCAGGTTATGGTTACTGGCGAGTTGATCACAGGCCCAATGCTTAGACCCAGAGGGCAGCTCGTCATGAACTGGAATTAGGGTGACTCGAAGGCAGAAGCGCAGGGTTTTATATCTGGATTGTTGTCTGGATTGTTTGATGGATTTGGGCCATGGCTGTTCCCAAATGCTACATATGGGCCCCACTCTCTGCATGGCTGAGACGAGGTCGGGTCTCAGGCTCTGTCAGACAGAGCACTAGTTGCCAGGGCAGGCTATAAATGGGGTTCTTCTAGGGCTAAGAATATTATTCCTCATATGGGGTTTTGGGCAGACTCACCAGGCACTTCTTCTTTCTATGGGGAAGGCAGAATGCTGTGCTGTGGCTAAAAAATTTTCTATTAAGAGGGCTTGGGTACCAGTCGGTTGAGGATAGAATTGAAAACACAAACTATGGTTCAATTCAGTGCAAAGCAGAAGGCAGTTCCAATGTGCAGCACCTTATTCAAGGCATCCAGCACCTCAGTAAGGGCATATGTCAAATGTTTGCTCACACTGGAGTTTGTGTCTATGATGACCAACATATGGAAAGGTGGTGTCAAGAGGCCCTGGAGGATTTCCCAAGCTGAGGCTTGTGAGATGCTCCAAAAACAAGGTTTCCTTCTAATGGACAGATGAAGTCTGGTTTGTTTGCTCTGGGGTCCCCCATGTGGATAGTTTGGTTAGCAGAGTTCTCCCGCATGGATGCCTGGAAAGCGCACCTCCATTGACCATTGCGGCTGAAGAACATGGCAGGTTCGTTCTTGTGGCTCTTGGGCGAAGTCCCAAGGCCTTGATTTGACTTTGAATCTCTTGCACATGGGTCACATTGCTGGTTTGTTACCAGGGAGATTGTAGAATGTGCTGGTGGCTAAGGTGCCATGCAGGATTTTCCTACCCTGAGGCTTTGACCCAGGTCGAAGAGCATGGTTTCCTTCTGGGGACAGGAGATGTTCTGTTGTGTGTCTCAGGGACCACATGTTGTATCATAATTTGGTATTCCAGACCAGACCTCTGAGGACAGATGCTGTGTATTTGTATCCAGAAAGTCCTCCTATATTGGGGTGGTCCCAGGGCCCATGCAGGTTTCCCCTAATCTGGAGGTTTTGGACAACTGATGGGCCATGTTTCCTTGTGGATGGCAGGCACAGTCCTGTAGTGTTTCTCCAGAGACCCCATCCTGGAGGGAATGTGAGCCTTGGTTTTGGGAGTGATGTCTGGAAACACAAACTCGGGTTAGAGTTATGGGCGAGGGGATCACAGGGCCAATGCATAGACATGGATGGCAGCTCATCAGCAACTGTAATTAGGGTGACTCGAAGGCGGAAGCACAAGCTTTTATATGGATTTGGTGTTCAGGATGGCCTCGAAATTCAGGTGTGTTCTCATAGATCCATTAGATATTTTTCCTCTCAAAATTTCCTGGCGGTTCCCAATAGTTTGGTTCCTTTTTGCGGGAAGGGAAGAGTGCTGTTTTCCATTTCAGGGGTACCCCAAAACAAGGACTCAAGAGACGGGCTCTGCGACTGGGCCCCTGGAAAATCCCATCAAGGGTTAGGATTTGGGCCAAGAGGTATACCAGGCCTGCAATGCTGGATCCTTGTGGTGCAACTGAGGGGGCTTGTTTGAAATCATGCTCACGCTGAAGGTCGTAATGTCTGCTTGTGCCCAAGGTGGCCCTCATGAGTGGGCGTATTCTCATTGGTCTTGTAACTGGCTCCCAATCTGAGGGTTGGACACTGATCTCAACAGCCAGGTTCCTAGCTATGTGGAAGAAGGAGTTCTCTATTGGGCTTCAGGTTTCCCCATTGGC
>NW_026747577.1:0-2080 GCF_022355385.1 Mustela nigripes
AAAAAAAAAAAAAATTAAATGAATAAATGAGAGACCTGAAACCATAAAACTCTTAAAAGACAATAGGCAGTAATCACTTGGAGATTGGTTTCAGCAACATTATTTGTGGATATGTCTGCTTAGGCAAGGGAAACAAGAACAAAAATAAACTATTAAGACTTAAACAAAGCTTTTGCACAGTAATGGAAACCAGCAACAAAATCAAAAGGGGACCTACAGAATGGGAGAAGATAATGGTGAATGATAAATATAATAAAGGATTAATAACCAAAATATGTAAAGAACACACACACACACACAACCCCAAAAAACCCAAACCCCAATATATAATCCAATTGAAAAATGGGTAGAGGACTTAATAGACATTTTTCCAAAAAATACATACAGACATCCAATAGACATGTGAAAAGATGCTCAATATCACTCATCATCAGGAAAATAAAATCAAAACCACAGGGAGATCTATCACCTTATACTTGTCAGAATGGCTAGTATTAAAAAGACAAGGAAGAACAAGTGTTGGCCAGGATGTGGATAAAAAGGAACCTCTGTACATTTTTTAGTGGGAATGTAAATTGGTGCAACAACTGTGGAAAACAGTATGCAGGTTCCGCAAAAAAATTAAAAATAGATTTACCATATGCTTCAGTAATTCTAGTACTTGGTATTTACCCAAAGGAAATAAAAACACTTGATTCAAAAAGATATATGCCCTCCTAGGTTTACTGCAGCATTATTTATAATAGTCAGGATATGGAAGCATTCAAGGTATTCATCAGTAGATGAATGGGTAAAGATATGGTGTATATAGATATATAATGGAATATTATCCAGCTATAAGAAAGAATGAGATCTTGCCATTTGTGACAACATGGCTGGATCTAGAGGGTATTAGGTTAAGAGAAATAAGTCAGATCGAGAAAGGCAAATACCATATGATTTCACTTCCTTTTTTTCCCCTTTTTTAAGACTTTATTTATTTGAAAGAGAGAGAGAGATCACAAGTAGGCAGAGAGACAGGCAGAGAGGCGGGGGAAGCAGGCTCCCCACCAAGCAGAGAGCCCGATGCAGGGCTGGATCCCAGGAACCTGGTATCATGACCTGAGCCGAAGGCAGAGGCTTTAACCCACTAAGCCACCCAGGCGCTCCTGTAATTTCACTTCTATATGGAATCTAAAAAAAGAAACAAGTGAACAGACAAAAACAAACAAACAAACAAACAACAACAACAAAAAAAACAGTCTTTTCGTTCCTAGCACAGCCATGGCTCATGGTCCCAAGAAACATCTGAAGCGTGTAGCAGCTCCAAAGCATTGGATGCTGGATAAACTGACTGGTGTGTTCACTCCTCGCCCATCTACTGGTCCCCATAAGCTGAGAGAGTGTCTCCCTCTCATCATTTTCTTAAGGAACAGACTTAAGTATGCCCTAACAGGAGATGAAGTAAAGAAGATCTGTATGCAGCATTTTATTAAGATTGATGGCAAGGTCCGAACTGATATAACATACCCTGCTGGTTTTATGGATGTCATCAGCATTGACAAGACCAGAGAGAATTTCCGTCTGATCTATGATACCAAGGGTCGCTTTGCTATTCATCGAATTACACTCGAAGAGGCCAAGTACAAGTGGTGCAAAGTGAGAAAGATTTTTGTGGGGACAAAAGGAATCCCCTATCTGATGACTCACGATGCTCGCACCATCCGCTATCCTGATCCCCTCATCAAGGTCAATGACACCATTCAGATTGATTTGGAAACCAGAAAGATTACTGATTTCATCAAGTTTGACACTGGTAATCTGTGTATGGTGACTGGGGAGTCACCTGGGAAGAATTGGTGTGATCACCAACAGAGAGAGACACCCTGGTTCATTTGATGTGGTTCACGTGAAAGATGCCAATGGCAACAGCTTTGCCACCCGACTCTCCAACATTTTTGTTATTGGCAAAGGCAACAAACCATGGATTTCTCTTCCCCGTGGAAAGGGTATCCGCCTCACCATTGCTGAAGAGAGAGACAAGAGACTGGCGTCCAAACAGAGCAGCGGGTAGAATGGTCCCTAGGTGACGTGATTGGAA
>NW_026747578.1:0-2080 GCF_022355385.1 Mustela nigripes
GGCAGTAATTGGAGATAAGGTCTAGGTTCTGAAGCCTGAAAACTGAGTTAGGGATGAGATGATGACCTAAGGCCATGGCGGGTCTGATGTGCTCAGTGTTTGGTCAGCTGTCTGGGTGTTGGTCAGGAGGTCCGGGCTCAGGCTGTCAGACAGTGCATTAGTGCCCATGTTAGACTATATATATATTTTGTGTGCATTCGAGAGCCGTGTAGGTTCTTACTTGAAGAACTCTTCAGGATATGATGAATGAGCGAGTCTGAGGCTCGTCCTCAGGCTTTTGTCTCTGGATTCTGTATCAGCGATGGCCGTGGAATATTGGGGAGGCCTCATGGGCTATGGACGAATCTTGCTCTCTTTGGATTTGGCCCGATCCCAAATGTTTTTCGTCAATCTGTCGGATGGGAGGACTCTTTTCATGTTCGTTACGTCAGGTGTCCCACCAAAAGAGGAATTCCAAAGCAGAGCCCTGGGGAAGAGTGAAGGGACAACCGGAACAATGGTTAAAAATTGGGGCCTAGGGGCATGGCAATCCCAATATGCTTTATCTCCATCCAGCCACTGAGAGGCCTTACCTGAGGACTGGGTTCAGGCTGAAGGTCACAATGTGTTTTTGTGACCAATGAGTGCCGCAAGCATGGGCGGGTCCTCAGGGGGGCACACTGGTTTCAAGTACACTGAACCTTGGACAACATGCCATCCACAAGGTTTCTTGCCATGGGGAAAGATTTCTGATGTCTTCATCATTTTCAATCCCGGGCCATGATTGGCGATAAAGTCTAGGTTCTGAAGCCTGAAAACCGAGGTTGAGAAGAGATGACGACCTAAGGCCATGGCGGGTCCAATGTGCTCAGTGTGCGGCCAGCTGTCTGGGTGGGGCCAGGATGTCCAGGCTCAGGCTGTGTCAGAAAGGGCATTATTGCCCAGGAGAGCCTATATATTTGTTGTAGAGCCATATTGCGTGCAGGTTGATCCTCATTTGGGGATTCTGGGTAGCCCCAGAGGGCAACGTTTTTCTTCTGGAGGGCAGGCAGAATGCTGCATTGTAGTTCTGGATTGCCAAACTGGAGGGCTTGTGGGCCAGTAGTCTCAGGACGGAAGTATGAGAACCCAAGCTAGGCCTAGGTTTCTGGGTGAGGATTTGGCAGGCACAATCTACAGACCTGAATCGAGGTCTCGTGCATCTGAAGTCAGGGCGAGGATCAGACGATCGCTCAGGTTGGACATTCTGTCCCTGATGGCCCCTTCTTGAAGGGGCGGTGGATCACGTGGCCATGGGGGTTGTGAGAAGCTTCCAACTGCAAAGATTGTTCTGCAGGACAATTGAGACCTGTTAATTGGCTCCAGGCCAAGATTCCGAGCAGGCTTCTAAGGCTGGATGGCTGGGTAGCCCACTTCGCATTCCAATTGTCTCCAAGCAACAAGAGAGGTTAGACCTGCTGGATCTGGGGGAGCAACAGTGGAGGCTTAGTTGTAATGGACTCTCCCGTGGTTGTTTCCTAATATGATTTTGTGTCTATGGAGACCTTGGAATTAAGCGGTGGCACTGTGGCCTTGAAGGGTTCTCCTAAACAGAGGCTTTCACACAGCTCCAACGTGCAAGTTTCCCATGTGTACATGAGATTTTTTCTGATGGGTGAGTCAAGAAACATCCATATGCTGGTTTTGAAATCCAAGCCTCTGAGGAGAGATGCCTGCAAACAAAGCAATGGATCTGAAAGCTGCCTAGGTGCCTGTTCACTCGTTATTATCCCTGGGGACATCAGTCTACGGGACTGAGTGCAGGTAGGTGCTCGATGGCTTCAGATTGCCCTGTTTGTCCTGGGAAGCCACAACTATTGGGATGGCCTCAGGGACTTTGGAGGGTTCTCCTAATTTGTACGATTTTGGACAATGGAATGGGCAGAATTCCCATGGATTGGGTAGGCACAGTCCTAATGTGTGGCTCCAGGGTCCCCAGCCTGGATGGTGTGTGGCCCAGGACTTTGAGGACAGAAGTTTGAAAACACAAACTCAGCTTATGTTTGGGGACGTAGGTATGGCAGGCCCGATCTACAAACCATGAGAAGATATCTTCAGGATA
>NW_026747579.1:0-2080 GCF_022355385.1 Mustela nigripes
ATAGTGTATATGGACCACATCTTCCTTATCCATTCGTCTGTTGAAGGGCATCTTGGTTCTTTCTACAGTTTGGTGACTGTGGCCATTGTTGCTATAAACATTGGGGTACAGATGGCCCTTCTTTTCATGACATCTGTATCTTTGGGGTAAATACCCAGTACTGCAATGGCAGGGTCATAGGGAAGCTCTAGTTTTAATTTCTTGAGGAATCTCCACATTGTTTTCCAAAGTGGCTGCACAACTTTCATTCCCACCAACAGTGTAAGAGGGTTCCTCTTTCTCCACATCCTCTGCAACACATGTTGTTGTTGAGGGTGGGAGGGATAGGGTGTCTGGGTGATGGACAATGGAGAGGGTATGTGTTGTGGTGTGTTGTGAATTTCATAGGACTGATGACTCATAGACCCGTACCCCTGAAATAAATGCTACATTATATGTAAATAGCAATGGTCCTAAGTGAGCAGGTTTGGGCAAAGGAGAGTTTCCTTATGTCTGGACCCACACCTGTGAGGAGGGATTCCAGTCAGGTGGTCTATCTGAGGGGCATACAGGGTTGTTTCAAAGTAAGGAACAATAAAAAATATCCATTCAGAACCTACTGCTTCTATTAGAATCAATTGTTATCACCAAAGACAAAAATAGATGCTTTTGCTGAGAAATATTAATTTTTACATACAAAAATTTCAACAGATTGCAAGTAGGATAAACTTGAAAAAGACAGTTACTGATGTCAACAAGGGACTATCCATAAAGGTACTGGAACTCTAATCAAGCTTCTATAAACTTAATAAGGGGTAAAATTATGGCAAAGTAACGGGAGATAATATGGTTTTATTGAGCACTAATCATATCCCCAGTACTGTCTAACTTTCAGACATGAGTTATTATAATTGTGTGAGCTCAGATACTACAAGACTTAGATAAGTTATAAAAATGAAATGTTTTGAGAAGTTACATTTTTTGAGATGTTTACTTTTACATCTTACACTTATGTATTTAGCATTTTATGTTTCAGACACTATTGTAAGATTTCTACATACATTCAGTAGTTTGTCAATCCTCACCACAACCTCAAGAGTTGAAAATGATCATTATCCCCATAAACAGTCAACCAGAATAAGGAGAAAAGTATTTATCAATTTGCTCAAAGCACAAAACTGATAAAAATTAGAGGAGACACCATTTAAACATAATCACCCTGATTTAATTTTAGTTTTCATGCTCTTAGCCACTGCCCAAAGTCTTGGATTTCAGATTCAAATGCACTCTGAATGTTCTCCCTTTGTTTCTCACCTCACTTCCCAGTAGAATATTGCAACCATGAGGTACAGTGTGAATTCCAGACAGGAATGTCTTTCTTCTTGACAAATTATAGCCCCTAACTGAGATGACAGAAAAAATATAATCTCATTCTGGGCAATTCAGAATTGCTCAAGGAGCACATTCACCATCATATTCAACATTTCCAATTTATATGACTATTTCTCTTCCTCCCTTATCTCACATGATAGGCTCCCATTAATATAAAAGCTTCTAGACAATTATTCTTCTCACTTACCTTTCTTTATCATTTCCAAGTGCTACTCAGAACTCACACTGAGCCCTTCCTCAAGTGGAGCAGTCTAAGAAGTCGACTCTGAATCTCCTTGGTCCTAGCCCCATAGATGATTGGATTGAGCACAGGAGGCACGAGAACATAGAGGTTTGCCAGAAAGATGTGCACATTCTTGGGGACTTGGTGCTGCCCAAAGCGGTGGGTGAGGAAGGAGAAGAAGGCAGGAATGTAGAAGACCAGGATGACTCCGAGGTGGGAACCACAGGTATTCAGAGCCTTGTGCCTGGCATCTTGAGATGGCAGGCAGAAGACAGCATGGAGGATAAAGCCATAGGAAATAGGAAATGGCAATGAGGATGGAATCCAGACCCATGGCCAGCAGAGCCACAGTCAGCCCATAGACAATATTGACAGTGATGTTGGCACAGGCCAGGCGAGCAATGCCCATGTGCTCACAGTATGTGTGTGCCATGACATGGTGACCACAGTAAGGCAGCCGCCTCAGCAAGAAGATGAATGGAGAGA
>NW_026747580.1:0-2080 GCF_022355385.1 Mustela nigripes
TTGTCAGACAGTGCATTAGTCCCCAGGTTAGACTATATATTTTGGGTACCTTCGAGTGCCGTGTAGGTTCTTATCTGAAGAACTCTTCAGGAAATGAAGAATGAGCGAGTCTGAGGCACGTGCTCAGGCTTTTGTCTCTGGATTTTGTATCAGCGATGGCCGTGGAATGTTGGGGTGGCCTCATGGGCCATGGAAGAACCTTGCTCTCTGAGGATTTGGCCCGATCCCAATTGTTTTTCGTCAATCTGTGGGATGGGAGGACTCCTTTCAGGTTTGTTAATTCAGGGGTCACACCAAAAAAGGAATTCCAAAGCAGAGCCCTGGGGAACAGTGTTGGGACAACCCGCACTATGGTTAAAAATTGGGGCCTAGGGGCATGGCAAGCCCAATATGCTGTCTCTCCATTCAGCCACTGAGAGGCCTTACCTGAGGACTGAGTTCATGCTGAGGGTCACAATGTGTGTTTGTGACCATAGTGGCCCACAAGCATGGGCGGGGCCTCATGGGCCACACTGGTTTCATCTAAACTGAACCTTGGACAACATGCGAACCACAAGGTTTCTTACCATGGGTAAAGAGTTCTGATTTCTGCATCATTTTCAAAACGGGGCCATGATTGGAGATAAGGTCTAGGTTCTGAAGCCTGAAAACCGAGGTTGAGAAGAGATGACGACCTAAGGCCATGGCAGGTCCGATGTGCTCAGTGTGCGGCCAGCTGTCTGGGTGGGGCCAGGAGGTCCAGGCTCAGGTTGTGCCTGAAAGGGCATTAGTGCCCAGGTCGGCGTATATATTTGGGGTAGACCCGAATGCCGTGCAGTTTGATCCTCATTGGGTGTTTCTGGGTAGCCCCAGACGGCAATGTTTTTCTTCTGGAGGGCAGGCAGAGTGCTGCATTGTAGTTCTGGATTGTCAAACTGGAAGGCTTGTGGGCCAGTAGTCTGAGGACGGAAGTCTGAGAACCCAAGCCAGGCCTAGGTTTCTGGGTGAGGATATGGCAGGCACAATCTACAGACCTGAATCGAGATCTCTTGCATCTGAAATCAGGGCGAGTATCCGATGATCGCTCAGGTTGGACATTCTGTCCCTGATGGCCCCTTCTTGAAGGGGGGGTGGATCACGAGGCCATGGGGGTTTTCCCAAGATGGGAGTTGTGTGAAGCTCCGAACTGCAAAGATTCTTCTGCTGGACAATTGAGACCTGTTCGTTGGCTCCAGGACAACGATTCCGAGCAGGGTTTGAAGGATGGATGGCTGGGTAGCCACCTCGCATTCCAATAGTCTCAAGCAACAAGACAGGTTAGATCTGCTGGATCTGGCGAGCAACCGAGGAGGCTGAGTTGAAATGTACTCTGCCGTGGATGTGTCCTAATATGATTTTGTGTCTATGGAGACCTTGGAATGAAGCGGTGGCATTCGGCCCTGGAGGGTTCTCCTAAAGAGAGGCATTCACACAGCTCCATCGTGCAAGTTTCCCATGTGTAGATGAGATTTGTTCTGATGGGTGAGTCAAGAAACAGCCATATGCTGTTATTGAAATCCAGGCCTCTGAGGAGAGATGTTTGGAAGCCAAACCAATGGATCCTAAAGGTGCCTAGGGGCCTGTTCGTTCCTTTTTACCTCTGGGGATATCAGTCTACGGGTCTGAGTGCAGGTAGGTGCTCAGATGGGCCCAGATTGCCCCTGTTTGTCCTGGAAAGCCACAAATATTGGGATGGCCTCAAGGACTTTGGAGGTTTATCCTATTAGTAGGGTTTTGGCCATTGGAATGGGCACATACAATTCCCTTGGAGAGTGCAAGCACAGTCGTCAGGTTTGGCTCCAGGGGCCTGAGCCTGTAATGTGTGTAGGCCAGGGCTGTTTGGATAGTTGTCTGAAGACACAAACTCGGCTTATGTTTCGGGTCATAGGTATGGCAGGACTGATCTACAGACCATGAGGAGAACTCTTGGGGATATGAAAAAAGGGCGAGTGTGAGGCTCTTGCTCAAGTTTTTGTCTCTGGATATCGTGTCACTCATGGTCGAGAAATTTCCGACTGACTTCATGGGAAATGGACAAGTCTTACTCTCTGGGGGTTTGGCC
>NW_026747581.1:0-2080 GCF_022355385.1 Mustela nigripes
ACGGGTGTGGTGCAAAAATAATGAATACTGTTATGCTGAAAATAAATTTTAAAAAATTTAAAAAAAAAAAGAAATTCCTCCCATGGCTTGCAATAATTAGAGAACATAGCAAAGCTGAGTCGAGTCTTGGAAAAGACAGAACTCCTCAAATCACTGGGAACCACTAGAAAGTTGAATGAGCTGTGAGTACAGAATGAGACCACTCATAGTGTTGCTGGGTTTTGAAGGGTCCAACAGGAAGTTATCCTGAGAGAAGCTCATGTGCTATACCTCTCTACATCTGACTGGGTTTGGAAAATTACACTTGAGTATGCACAGAGGTTTCCATTGGCCAAGCAAATATAGGGCCTTTTAATAAAGCCTTTCCTAATGTGCATTCATGATTACTGTAGGAGACAGAACTATGATCCCATGCAGAAACTAGTATAGATCCATTTCTTTTTAAATGGTACACCTACCAGATTTAAGTTGACTTTAAGTTAAACACCTTTCCTTCCCTATGGTTTAAGAAATTCTGAAAATGATGTCTTAAATGTATTATCATATTGTGTCACTTGATGCCTCATTGGTTACTTTATTTCCTATGATGTTAAGCAATAAAATTCATGTTGATCTCACTTACCTAATCACCTTCTAGTTTTCGTATTTGCTTGTTTGTCTTGTTTGGCTTTTATCTAATCCTATAGTTTCTAATATCATAGACTTTAAAGAAGTTTGTTAAATCCATGGGCCATGGGCTTTGATTATGGTATGATAACCCATTCTCACTACTGACTAGAAACCCTTAAGCCACTTTGTTAAAAGCTCTATTTCAGTTTTCTAATTTGCTGTACTGGGGGAGAAAATTGCTATTTGGAATCCTGATTAATAGGATTATGAAAATTTCATTGTAAACCTTATATTGGCCATACAGTAAGCATTCAAAAATGGTTAGCTATTATAATATTCAGTGTATAAAGCTTAATTCTCTTCTCCCAGTGACTTGATTGTTATCACAAATCAGTGTCCACATTCTGATACAAGTTCCCTGCCTGGATTTGTTTTATTTATTTATTTATTTTTTAACCAATTGCCTCCTCTGCCTTTTTGAAACCTATTGAAGACTTCTTTATCTTGTATAAAAGCTTGCAGAGAGAGAAAAGAATGTAAGCCTGACCTTCCTTTGTGAAGTCAAATTTTTCATTTTCATTTAGAAGTAATTGTTTCCCTCCAATTATTAGTGTATTTAGCATATTACTTTATCTTGAATATTCATTCAAGAAAGAGGAGGCCAGGGTCAGTTAGTATTCTAGCCTACTTTTTCTTTTTTATTTTTATTTTGATTTTCTACTGTAGGCTAAACACTGTATTATAAGATGAAAACAAGACAAAGAATAAAACAAAATCCATAGTTTTTTCCCCCTTAAATATTCCGGTTAGGAACCATACTGGAAACTCAACTTGACCAAATTTAGGCACAAGAGGACTTTACCAGGGCCTTGGAGACACTGGGAACAGTGGTGCCCTCTTTGCCAGTCCCAGTTTCTCAGGGTCGGGGGCGGGGGGGTGCTCTTCTTTATCTCCCATAAGCCAGTTTCTTCCACAAGTTCTTCAGTCTGGCTCTGATGGATGGCTCTTGTCCTCACAGCTTCACCATCGAAGAGGGACTGAGAAGAGCTGAAGTCCCAGAGAAACACTCTGACTGCCTGGCACTGGGTCTACACCTGCCATTGGGTCTCAGAAGGTGCACAGCTGGGACTGGCAGCCTCCACTAGAATTCCTTTGTTTCCATGGAAGATGAAAGATGATTGTACCTGAAAATTAGAGGTGATGTTTCCAGATAATGAGGGTAGAAATGGGGGCTGCTGGAGCAAATAATATCTATGGAGGTAAGTTGGTGTTTGCCTGTCTGAATTTTTGTTCTGAATTTCCAGTTTTCAGTCCATGTGACCTTGTAGGAGTGACATGTCTTCCCTAAGCCTGTCTCTTTATCTGAAAAAGGGGGATATATCACAGGTACCTCATGCATATTGCCTGGAATTCTGTAATCACCCAGTAAGTGAATTTTCTTTTCTTTTTTGGTTTTTTTTTTTTTTAAGTG
>NW_026747582.1:0-639 GCF_022355385.1 Mustela nigripes
TACGGGTCTGAGTGCAGGTACGTGCTCAGATGGGCCCAGATTGCCCCTGTTTGTCCAGGGAAGCCACAAATATTGGGATGGCCTCAGGAACTTTGGAGGTTTATTCTTTAATATGGTTGTGGCCATTGGAATGGGCACATACATATCCATTGGAGAGGGCAAGCACAGTCATCAGGTTTGGGGACAGGGGCCTGAGCCTGTGGGGTGTGTAGGCCAGTTCTGTTTGGACAGTTGTCTGAAAACAAACTCGGCTTATGTTTCGGGTCTTTGGTATGGCAGGACTGATCTACAGACCATGAGGAAAACTCGTCGGGATATGAAAAAAGGGCAAGTGTGAGGCTCTTGCTTAAGTTTTTGTCTCTGGATAACGTGTCAGTCATGGTCGTGAAATTTCCGGGTGACTTCATGGGACATGGATGAGTCTTACTCTCTGGGTTTTTGCCCCGTCCAAAGAGTTTGGGGTCATTCTGTGGGATGGAAGACGTCCGTTTTTCTGTTGTTGATGATTCGTATTGTTTTGTTCTTCAACCTCAGGTGTCCCACCAAATGAGGGATTCCAGAGTAGAGCCCTCGGGAGGGGCGAGTGGACAACCAGAAATCTGGTTAAAAATTGGGGCCTAGGGACATGTCAAGCCCATT
>NW_026747582.1:739-2080 GCF_022355385.1 Mustela nigripes
TCTGGAATCCCTCATTTGGTGGGATTCCAGAGTAGAGCCCTCGGGAGGGGCGAGTGGACAACCAGAAATCTGGTTAAAAATTGGGGCCTAGGGACATGTCAAGCCCATTATGACATCTAATGTTCCAGCCACTGAGAGGACGTACTAGAGGAGAGTATTCACGCTGAGGGTCACAATGCGTGTTTATGCCCTCGTCACACAAGCAACAAGAAGTTTAGATCTGCTGGATCTGGGGGAGCAACCGAGGAGGCTGAGTAAATGGACACTCCCGTGGAAGAGTCCTAATATGATTTTGTGTCTATGGAGACCTTGGAATGAATCGGTGGCACTGTTGCCCTGAAGGGTTCTCCTAAAGGGAGGCTTGCACACAGGTCCATCGTGCAATTTTCCCATGTGTAGATGAGATTTGTTCTGATGGGTGAGTCAAGAAACAGCCATATGCTGTTATTGAAATCCAGGCCTCTGAGGAGAGATGCCAGGAAACCAATGCAATGGATCTTTTAGGTGCCTAGGGGCCTGTTCGTTCCTTTTTTCCTCTGGGGACATCAGTCTACGGGTCTGAGTGCTGGTAGGTGCTCAGATTGGCCCAGATTGCCGCTGTTTGTCTTGGGAAGCCACAAATATTGGGATGGCCTCAGGAACTTTGGAGGTTTATCCTTTTAGTATGGTTGTGGCCATTGGAATGGGCACATACAATTCCCTTGGAGAGGGCAAGCACAGTCGTCAAGTTTGGCTCCAGGGGCCTGTGCCTGTAGGGTGTGTAGGCCAGGGATGTTTGAACAGTTGTCTGAATACACAAACTCGGCTTATATTTCGGATCATAGGTATGGCAGGACATATCTACAGACCATGAGGAGAACATTTCGGGATATGAAAAAAGGGCCAGCGTGAGGCTCTTGCTCAAGTTTTTGTCTCTGGATATCGTGTCACTCATGGTCGTGAAATTTCCAGGTGACTTCATGGGAAATGGACGAGTCTTAATCTCTGGGGTTTTGGTCCCGTCCAAAGAGTTTGGGGTCATTCTATGGGATGGAAGAAGTCCGTTGTTCTTGTTTTGTTGATTTGTTTTGTGTTGTTTTTCAACCTCAGGTGTCCCAGCAAATGATGGATTCCAGAATAGAGCCCTGGGGATGGGCAACTGGACAACCAGAAATCTGGTTAAAATTTGGGGCCTAGGGACATGTCAAGCCCATTATGACAACTAATGGTCCAGCCACTGAGAGGACGTACTAGAGGACAGGACTCACGCTGAGAGTCACAATACGCACTCAAGAATGGGCGGGGCCTCAGGCTCAATGCTGGTATCTCCTACACTGAACGTTGGACAACATGCCAACCACA
>NW_026747583.1:0-720 GCF_022355385.1 Mustela nigripes
GTTTACTTTCCAACCTTGGAACTCAGAACTTGTTAATACCATTCAACTACTAATATTTCCTGTTTTGGCCCTGTCTGTCACCTTTGGAGGCTAGAAGATATATACTTCCTAAGGAGATAATTGGCCATTCAAAAAAACCTCCAATTTGCTAATAGGCCAACTAGAAATTTATGAAAACCTGTACAATTTTAATTGATATGAACTATTCCTTCTTTTTTTTTTAAGATTTTATTTATTTATCAGAGAGAGAGAGGGAGAGAGCACAGGCAGACAGAATGGCAGGCAGAGGCAGAGGGAGAAGCAGGCTCCCTGCTGAGCAAGGAGCCTGATGTGGGACTCGATCCCAGGACACTAGGATCATGACCTGAGCCGAAGGCAGCTGCTTAACCAACTGAGCCACCCAGGCGTCCCCCATTCCTTCTTTATAAACTATTTTCCTGGTTTATTTCTCAATTTGTGTATGCATTTTATATTCTTGTTTTTGTAAGAATATGAGTATATAGTATACATGTATGTGCACATATTATGTAAACAGAGAAATGTCAAAAATTTATGATTCTCAAATGATGTTTATGAGTACATTGGTTTTGGTTTTATTTTTAGAACATTATTAGAAATATTAAGAATACAGATTCTATTAGGCTATTTCTGACCTAGAGTGTTGATCTCTGATCAATAGATCAGACAGATCTCTATAAAATAATTTGGGGAAAGGAAGAT
>NW_026747583.1:820-2079 GCF_022355385.1 Mustela nigripes
CTGTCACCTTTGGAGGCTAGAAGATATATACTTCCTAAGGAGATAATCGGCCATTCAAAAAAACCTCCAATTTGCTAATAGGCCAGCTAGAAATTTATGAAAACCTGTACAATTTTAATTGATATGAACCATTCCTTCTTTATAAACTATTTTCCTGGTTTATTTCTCAATTTGTGTATGCATTTTATATTCTTGTTTTTGTAAGACTATGAGTATATAGTATACATGTTATGTGCACATATTATGTAAACAGAGAAATGTCATAAATTTATGATTCTCAAATGATGTTTATGAGTACATTGGTTTTGGTGTTATTTTTAGAACATTATTAGAAATATTAAGAATACAGATTCTATTAGGCTATTTCTGACCTAGAGTGTTGATCTCTGATCAATAGATCAGACAGATCTCTATAAAATAATTTGGGGAAAGGAAGATACAAATGGAAGAAAAAAAAACAGAATTTGGAGTCCTTGAGATTACAAATAATAATGTCAGTTCTTAATATATTTCTTATTTAGGGGATTTAACCACACCCTAGCCTTCTGTGGTCCTTTGACAGAGCCTAAGTGACCTAAGAGGAGCAAAATATTCAATACCATTCCATTGGAGCCATATTGTCCCACCTAATAGTGTAAGTTTTTGACCCTCCATAAGATTGAACAAGTACAGACAGACATTTACTGTGCTTTTGTTTATTTGCTCATTCATCTAACAAATCTTTATTGTAAATCTGATGTGTGCTAGGTACTGTATTCAGTGAGGATATAGCAGCAAAGAAATACAGTTCCTGCCCTCCTAAACTTGATATTCTAGTGTAGAAGAGAGATGGCAAGTAAGTAAACAAACAAAGGCACTACATAATTTTATGTGTTAAAATTTTCCATGAGGAAAATCAATTAGGTTAAAAACAGTAATGCATGAAATGAATTATCATAAAGTTTTTGCCTTTGTAAGTGAACTGTGTTCATAATGTTTGATATGCCTACTATGGAAATGGAGGTACATAAAAGTGAAATTCCACATGGACAGTACAAATATAAAGCAATTAAGAAAAAATAAAACTCTGAAATGAATAAGTTATTGAGTTATATTGGGTTAACTATGTGATTTTGCTGTTTAGATATATTGTGATATGGTGTTGAAGTGAAGTTACTGTGTTTGCATTGGAAGCAAGTTCTACAAGTGCTTTCAAAGGCCAGATCCTCAGACCCCATGATAGACAGCAACATTGAAATATAAGAAGAGATCATGCTTAA
>NW_026747584.1:0-2079 GCF_022355385.1 Mustela nigripes
AAAAAAAAAAAAAAAACGAAAGGATTGGAAGGGCTTAAGAATTCATCACAGCGCAGCCCAGTCGACAGTGCAGGCTTCATGCTTGCCAGCAGGCAAGAGAACCAGTGAGTAAGCCAGAGAATGAGAGGAAACACCTCATGTGGTGGTGCTCATTGTCTCATGCCCCACTCACTGCATCAAATAGAACACTCTGCAGAAATACAATGGGTTTCTATTGAAAATTTGGCTTGGATATTAGGGCTGATAATGCCACACATACTAGAGGGTATAAAAAATTTTATTCCTTGTATGAAGACCCCCCTGTCTAGAGAGAGCATTGCCGGCCTTGTACATTGGTCTGAAATACTTGTGAGGCTTAATGTCTCAATGTTACCAAAGGAGGAAGAATCCAGAAAAATTTTTTTTCTGGAAAAAAGCTTTTTTCTTTGAATGGATTTATAATTGAAATATAATTATATTAGTTTCAGTGTATGACATAATGATTCAAAATTTAAACATATTGCAAAATTATCATCACAAATCCAGTTAACATCCATCACCATACATAGCTGCAAAAACTTTTTTTCTTGTTATGAGATTTTTTTTGAGATTTTATTTACTTATTTGACAGAGAGAGATCACAATTAGGCAGAGAGGCAGGCAGAGAGAGAGGGAAGCAGGCTCCCCACTGAGCAGAGAGCCTGATGTGGGGCTCGATCCCAGGACCCTGGAATCATGACCTGAGATGAAGGCAGAGGCTTTAACCCACTGAGCCACCCAGGTGCCCATAATGAGTTCTTTTAAGATCTACTCTTAGCAGTTTTCAAATATGAAAGACAGTATTATTAACTATAGTTACCATGCTGTATATCACATCCCCAGAACTTGTTTGTCTTACAGCTGGAGGACCCAGGCTTTCTTATCATCTAGCCCAGATGTTGAGCAGATGGGGTTAAGAGAGTATTATTCCTTAAACTCTGTTAGCAATCAAATATCAAACATAAAAAATGGGTTAAACACTTTATTACATAGATCTCATAGGATTTTAAATTGTTCAAATCAAGATAATTAATTTTGCTGCATTTAAATAAAATACTTTTGGCTGCTTAATAGTATCCTTTAATAGAACACCTTTTAAGGAAGAAATATATTTATATTTTTATTTGTAAAATGAATATATAATGTATTACTAACCCCAGTGGTACAGGTCTGTGAATCACCAGGTTTACACACTTCACAGCACTCACCATAGCACATACCCTCCCCAATGTCCATAACTCCACCCCCCTTCTCCCAACCCCCCTCCCCCCAGCAACCCTCCGTTTGTTTTGTGAGATTAAGAGTCTCTTATGGTTTGTCTCCCTCCCAATCCCATCTTGTTTCATTTATTCTTTTCCTACCCCCAACCCCCCCCCCCCACGTTACATCTCCACTTCCTCATATCAGGGAGATCATGAGAAATATATTTCTTATTATTTTTATTTCCTTTAAGGGAGGGGACTCACATGTCAATGTGTTTATGGATTTTTAAATCTCTAAGTATCTTTGCCCTTCTTATTTCTTTAGCCCAGTCTTTCCACAGTGGATGCACATTGAAACAGGTGAATGGAGCAAAGACAATGAGAAAGGAGTTCTAGGAAGAATGTATTGCCACCACTGAGAAATTTTGCTAGATTTTCCTCAATTTATGAATTGCTTGAATCCAAAATATAGACACACTGATGGGTATCTGCATACTTGTTTCCTTTACTTAAAGTCTCATTTTGGGTGCCCGGGTGGCTTAGCTGTTTAAGCAACTACCTTTGGCTCAGGTCATGATCCTGGAGTCCCAGGATGGAGTCCCTCATTGGGTTCCCTGCTCAGGGTGGACTCTACTTCTCCTTCTGACCCTCCTGCCTCTTGTGCTTTCTCTCTTTCTCTCAAATAATTAAATAAAATCTTAAAAAATAAACTCTCATTTATTTCCCAAAAGCTGTCTCTGCTATGTGGAACCCCAGAATCTAACAAGTGTCTTGGAATTCCTCCTCCTGGGGTTCTCAGATGATCTGGAACTGCAGCCTGTAATCTTCAGCCTGTTCCTGTCCATGTATCTGGTCACCA
>NW_026747585.1:0-2079 GCF_022355385.1 Mustela nigripes
AGGATCATTCCTTCCCCCACAGCTGCTGGGACGGTGTAAAGACGGAGCGGGTTCAGTGTAAACCAGCTTCTTTCCAGTTGCTTAAGCCACTGGTCCGGGAACTAGATGACTGATAATGATGATCCTTAACACTGATATATAGGAGGGACCATGAGTCAGGCACTTTTCTGAGAACTTTAACTAACTCAAATCTTCCAACATCCCTATGAGGTAGGTACTATCATTGTGCCCATTTTATAGATGGGGAAACAGGTACAATGAGGTCAAATAGCCTATTGAGGTTCGCACAGCTGATAAGTCAGAGTCCAGGTCCCAGCCCAGGTGATCTGCTCTTC
Source organism: Mustela nigripes (assembly GCF_022355385.1). NCBI lineage: Eukaryota > Metazoa > Chordata > Mammalia > Carnivora > Mustelidae > Mustela > Mustela nigripes. The sequence continues at coordinate 336 of NW_026747585.1, forward strand.
CCCACTGTGCCACACTGCTTCTAAGCACTGCTGCTTCTTCCCTCTTCCTGGGCTACCCTTCTCAAATATAGGTTCTCTCTCCTTGCTCACAGCTCTCCCCTGCCAAGGCAGCCCCTCCCTAGAGGCGATGGCAGGAGGCACCCCCACGAGTCCCCACCACCAGAAAGGCCCATCAGTGCCCCAAAGGCCAGGCCGGAGTGCCCAGTCTCTCTCCTCACCCCCGCACCCACATGCACCCTGTCCCACTTTCCCCCAACCGAGCACCATTGCCTTTTGTTCACAGCGATGGCTCCTGCACCCAGGCCGGTGGGGGCATGGAGGACTCCATGGTGGCAGCGGCGGCGGTGGCAGCCGGCAGACACAGTGCCCATGCCCTGAAGGCTCAAGCCCAGGAGCTGCAGCATGAGGAGGAGCGGCCGGGGACAGGGGAGTGCCTCCCCAAGGGATGGCTCCTACTGTGTGGCCTCCCCTGGCCGGCAGCAGCCTGCTCCCATGACCCTAACGCCTCTGATTACGAGCTCTCCCTTGACCTAAAGAATAAACAGGTACCCAGGGCCTCTGATGGGGGCGGGAAGGGTGATGAGGGGGTCCTGCCTTCGGGGGCTATCCAGGGTACCAGGGATCTCCCCACTTGGGCCCACCTCTGCTGTAGGCACACTTCTTTCGCCATGACTTCTCCCAGATGGAGCTGTCTTCAGCCCTTCCTTGGAGCCCAGTTTGTCAGGAACCAGCCTCTCCATGGCAGGGGTCACACCTTTGCAATGCCAGTCCCCTCGGTACTGTGTTCAGGACCCTGTTCCTCTCGCCGTGAGCCAGAAGCTTAAACTGCCCCACCCCCAGACCCTGAGCCAGGTGGCCCACTGTTCTCTGGGAATGAAGAGAGAGCCTCGCTTACGTGTCCATGCAAAGGACAAGCTCCGTGTGTAGGCACACACAGGTTAAAATGAGGTGCCAAGAGAATGGTCTCCTCCAAGCAGATTGAGGATTCCCTGGATTAACCAAAGCTCCCCTCCTGGAGAACAAATCCCGTGTGTGTGTGTGTGTGTGTGTGTGTGTGTGTGTACTTATGTGCATATACTTAGAGAAAAACATCATGACTAGAGATTGGGTTTTTTTTTTTTTAAGATTTTGTTTATTTATTTGGCAGGGAGAGAGACCACAAGTAGGCAGAGAGGCAGGCAGAGAGAGAAGGGGAAGCAGGCTCCCCGCTGAGCAGAGAGTCTGATGCAGGGCTCCATCCCAGGACAGAGGCTTAACCCACTGAGCCACCCAGGTCTCCTGTGACTAGATATTGTTAAGAAAGAGCATTGAACTTGGAGCCAGAGACATAGGATCCAGTCCTTGGTATTGCTCTAGTTAACTCTGTGACTTTGGGAATGCCAGTTATGCACTCTGGGCACTGATTTCTTCATCAGCAAAATTGGGCATTAGACCTTGAATCATCTCCAAGGTCCCTTCTAGCTCTACAGTGTGTAGGTTCTAAAGAAGCATTATTTAACTCAATGGGCAAAGTCAGTCTTGGGAAGGAAAGCTAGTGGGAAGATCACTAAGACTGAGTCAGGCCATACCAACCTCACTTCTTTCCTTCTGCATCAAGGTCAGCTGTAGGTGGACCATCTGGCTGTCAGCAAAGTATTTAAAAAATCCCCCATGATTGATATGTGGGCAAGAGAGGAAGCAGAGTAGATGACAATATAGTCAAGCGGGTTCTTTTCAAACAGAATTCTTAAAAAAAAAAAAAAAA
>NW_026747586.1:0-2079 GCF_022355385.1 Mustela nigripes
CAAGCTTTAGTTCAGTTTATTTTTCTTGTATAAAACTATGTGGTAGCCACAGCTGGAGCCTGGGTCTTCTGAACAGAGACTCTGGTGTGGGTCTTCACAAGATGGTCCGTGAACTCCTGATAGGGAGACTTGGTGAACACAGTCTCCTTCCAGAGATCAGGGGTGAGATAGCTGTAGGTCTTGGAGATGGCATCGAAAGTAGACTTGGCAAAGTTCCCCAGGGTGGCAGTGCAGCCCCTGGCCGAGGTGTAGCAGTCGTCAATACCAGCCATCATCAGCAGTTTCTTGGGCACAGGGGCCGAGACAATGCCAGTGCCTCTGGGGGCGGGGATGAGACGCACCAGCACAGAGCCACAGCGGCCAGTCACCTTGCATGGGACAGTGTGGGGCTTGCTGATCTTGTTCCCCCAGTAGCCTCGCCGCACAGGGACAATGGAAAGCTTTGCCAGAATGATGGCTCCGCGGATGGCAGTGGCTACCTCCTTGGAGCACTTGACACCCAAACCGACGTGTCCATTATAATCTCCGATGGCAACAAATGCCTTGAACCTGGTCCGCTGGTCAGCGCGCGTCTGCTTCTGCACAGGCATGATCTTCAAGACCTCATCCTTGAGGGAGGCTCCCAGGAAGAAGTCGATGATCTCAGACTCCTTGATGGGCAGGGAGAAGAGATATATCTCCTCCAGGGACTAATTACTCTGACCTATAGATTTCTAGAACAATCTCCTGCTACGAGCAACTCCACAGTCTCACTTTTATTGGATAGAAAACAATAGCCAATAGAAGGATTGATGAAGGTGAAACGTTAATCCCGTCTTGCAGACAAGCAAGAAGGAGGATAAAGTTTATAGTTAAACAAGCACATTCAAAGGACTCATCTAACTAACAACAGGCGCTTCTGGGATAAGGGAAGCAGGTGGTCTTTGTTCCACCCTGAGCTGACTGGGCGTCCCCGGGTGCTCAGCTTCCCTGAAGCAGGCGGCGTTCTGCCCTGGATGGGCCGGGCGTTCCCAGGAGCCCGACTTCTGTGAAGGGGCGGCCTTCCGCCATGAGCAAGCCAGGCATCCCCAGCTGCCCCGCTTCACGGTCATATATCGTCAAAATCCCCAAAGACCTGTTGCCAGTATATGTATTTCTTAAGGCCGTATCTAAATGTGCTTGGTAACTAGTAAAATCCTCCAGGGGTTACAGTTTAAGTAACAAATTGTTCCAAAGGGCAGCAGCAATATTGGAGAGAATTATTGTAGAGAATTTCCCTAATATGGCAAAGGAAACAAGCATCAAAATCCAGGAGGTGCAGAGAACCTCCCTCAAAATCAACAAGAATAGGTCCACACCACATCACCTAATAGTAATATTTATGAGTCTTAGTGACAAAGAGAAAATCCTGAAAGCAGCCCAGGAAAAGAAGTCTGTAACATACAATGGTAAAAATATTAGATTGGCAGCAGACTTATCCACAGACACCTGGCAGGCCAGAAATAACGGGCAGGATATATTCAGCGCACTAAATGAGAAAAACATGCAGCCAAGAATACTACATCCAGCTAGGCTATCATTGAAAATAGAAGGAGAGATAAAAAGCTTCCAGGACAAACAAAGACTGAAAGAATTTGCAAACACCAAACCAGCTCTACAGGAAATATTGAAAGGGGTCCTCTAAGCAAAGAGAGAGCCTAAAAGTAGTAGATCAGAAAGGAACAGAGACAATATACAGTAACAGTCACCTTACAGGCAATACAATGGCACTAAATTCATATCTCTCAATAGTTACTCAGAATGTTAATGGGCTAAATGCCCCAATCAAAAGACACAAGGTATCACAATGGATAAAAAACCAAAACCCATCAATATGTTGCCTACAAGAAACTCATTTTAGACCCAAAGACACCTCCGGATTTAAAGTGAGAGGGTGGAAAACAATTTACCATGCTAATGGACATCAGAAGAAAGCTGGGGTGGCAACCCTTATATCAGATCAATTAGATTTTAAGCCAAAGACTATAATAAGAGATGAGGAAAGACACTATATCATACTCAAAGGGTCTGTCCAACAAGAAGATCTAACAATTTTAAATA
>NW_026747587.1:0-2079 GCF_022355385.1 Mustela nigripes
TAAGCACTGACGAATGTATACAATTGAGTCAGTATGTTGTACAACTTAAACTAAATAAAACTGTATGTTACACTTCAATTAAAAAATAAAATAAAACAAAATAAAATGGATTATATGCCATGACCAAGTAGATCTATTCTTGGAATCCAAGGATGGTTCAACACACAAAAATCAATCAGTATAATACACCACATCAAACAATGAAGGAAAAAAACACATGACCATCTAAACTGACTAACCCCATATAATAAAAGCCATGTATGCAAAAAATACAGGAAAAATTATACTCAATGGTGAAAGGCTGAAAGCTATTCTTCTAAGATCAGGAGCAAGGGAAGGCTGCCTGCTTTCATCACTTCTATTCAGCATAGTATTGGAAGTTCTAGTCACAGCATTAGACAAGAAAAAGAAATAAAAGTATTCAAATTGAAAAGGAAAAAGTAAAATCATCTGTGCAAATGATATAATCTTATATGTAGAAAAAACCTGAAGACTCCACAGGAAAAGCTGTTGGATCAATGAAATGAATTCAACAAAATAGCAAGATATGACAACATACAAAAGTCAGTTGCATTTCTATACAGGAACCATGAATAATCTGAAAAGGAAATTACAAAAGCAAATTCATTTACAAAAGCATCAAAAGAAATTTTAGGAATTAATGTAATCAAAGATATAAAAGATTTGCACAATGAAAACTATAAAACAGTGCTAAAAGACATAAAAGATGACATAAATAAATGGAAACACGTCCCATGTGCATGGATTAGGAAACTAATTGTTAAAATGTCAATATTACTCAAGGCAATCAACAGATTCAATAAAATCTCTAGCAAAATTCCAATAATATTTTTTGCAGAAATCAAAAACATTCATCCTAGGGCGCCTGGGTGACTCAGTGGGTTAAAGCCTCTGCCTTTGGCTCAGGTCATGATCCGAGGGTCCTGGGATCAAGCCCTGCATCAGGCTCTCTGCTCAGCAGGAAGCCTGCTTCCCATTTTCTCTCTCTGCCTGCCTCTCTGCCTACTTGTGATCTCTGTCAAATAAATAAATAAAATCTTAAAAAAATATTTCATACTAAAATTCATACAGAATCTAAAGAAACCTGAATATCCACAACAATCTTGAAAAAGAACAAATCTAAAAGAAGGTCTCAAAAAGATGTCTGTACACTCATTTTCATAGCAGCATTGTTATTCATAATAGCTAAAACAAGAAACAACTCAAGTGTCCATGGACAGATGAATGGATAAGCAAAATGTACATATACATACAATGGGATATCACTCAGCCTTAAAAATGGAAAAAAGTCTGCAGTATGCTACAACATGGATGAATCTTCAAGATTCATGTTAAGTGAAGTAAGGCAGTCACACAAGGACAAATACTACAGGATTCCACTTATATGAGGTACTTAGGGTAGTCAGAATTACAGAATCAGGAAGTATCATAGGAGTTCCCAGAGGGGAGCTATTGTTTAATAGGTACAGAATTTCAGTTTTACAAGATGAAAGACTATGGGGATGAACAGAGTGACAGAAGCACAAGAATGTGAATACAGTTAACACCACTGAAGCATACACTTAAAATTGTTTAAGATGGTAAATTTTATGTTATGTTGTATTTTACCACAATAAATAAGAAAAAAAGTGAAAATGTACTGGTAAGTACTACAACATGGATGAACCTTAACAACATGCTAAGTGAAGGAAGCTAGACACAAATGCCCATATACTGAATGACTCCATTTGTAGGAAATACTCAGAATAGATTAGTCCATAGAGACAGAACACAAACAGCTCGCTGCCAGGGACTGGGTGAATAAGAGAATGGGGAGAAACTCCTTAATGAGTAACAGGCTTTATTTAGAATGATGGGAATATTCTGAAACTCAATTAAGGTAGTGGTTGCATAACACTCTCAATGTACTAAGTGCCACTGAACTCAGTTGGTCACTTTAAAATAGTTACTTTAATATGTGAATTTCACCTCAGCAAACTTTCTTAAAGACATAAGAACAAAGTGTGGAGAATAAAATTACAATGAAAGATGAAGGAGCTAAAACCATGTATCAGTAAC
>NW_026747588.1:0-2079 GCF_022355385.1 Mustela nigripes
TTGTGGAGGGAGTAGGGACTAAGACTAAGGAAAGCATTGTTCTATCAAGAGAAGTCGTTTTCAATTTATGGTATGATGGGAAATCCATCTCGTATGTCCTATTTGGATAACAGAGCTCACTTTTAATTTTTTAAACTTCCTTTGATTTTTTAAAGAAGTACAGCTGACCCACAATGTTGCATTAGTTTCAGATATAAAACAACAAGATTTGACAAGTCTGTATGTTATGCTGCGCTCGCCGTACTGTACCACCAACCATATTCCCTATGCTGTGCCTTTCATCCTGCAACTTATTAATTTTGTAACTGGAAGCCTGTTATCTCCCACTGTATTTCACGCATTTTGCGTGTCCACCTGCTGCCTCCTCTTTGGAAACGATCAATTTGTTCTCTGTAGTTATGGGTCTCTTTCTGTTTTTCTGTGTGTTCAGAGAACTTTTTAAGATAACTTGGTGCCTTTAAACATATTCCTTGATTTACATTATTTTGGATACGTATTTGCCATGTTACCCAATTAGTTATGTAATGACTTCAAAATTTGGGGGCTTAAAACAACCCTTTTGTCATATTACATATGTTTTGGGGGTCAGAAATTAGGGCAGGATCTCATGGGGCAATTTTTATGCTTAATAGGGCATTAACTGAGGTCAGTGGGTGGTGGCCTTCAGCAGGCGGCTGCTTGGTCTAGAGGATTCAGGATGACTTTATGCACATGCCTGTCACTTTGATGGGTACAGTTGGGAGATGAGGCTCAGATGGCCCTTCACTTCCGTGCAGTCTTTGTAACAAGGTTGTTGGACTTCTTTCCTGTCCACTCAGAGCTCCAATTGCAAATATTCCAAGAGAGGGGTTCCTTTTGGACTTGGGCCTGAAACTGACACGTTTCTTCCACTCTCTTCCACTGTTTAACACAGTCACATAGCCCATGAGAATCAAAGGGAATGGGGAGTCATAGGATTTGTGATCATTTTTTAACGTGCTACATATGTTCATATGTGCATTTTTCCCCGTTTCTCTGACCTGTGGGAAAATGGAAGTTATTGATCAAAGAGTCACAGGTTATCAAGCTGTATGAGAGACTTCAGACTTAATCCAACCTCCATACTTTATAGATTAAAGAATATATATGTAGATGCACATGTACATCTCCATATCAGTTATTATATATACACTTGTATATCACTAAAAATGGCATCTGTGGATCACCCAATTCTTCTATTTTCATAGGAATGAAAAGGACTCGTCATTCACCGGCAAATCTGAAGAAAGAAGCGAGAGCAAGAGTAAGGGAGAAAGAGAGTGAGAGGAGCATCTGATGGGATAGGATTTCTTACAAAAGGACTCCTGAAATGACCAGAGAAAACAGACCAACAAAAAAGGGCAGACTTTGACCAAGCGGTGCTCAACGACGTGAATATCCACATGGAACAGAAGAGGTTTTAACGCTATTCCCTACTGATGTAGCCTACATACTAAAGAGGACATCAGAAGTTTTCTGGAAGATACAATAGATAACCATTTTGAGGACCTGGGGGAGGTGGCAGAGATGAGTGGAACAGAACACCAAAAACAGGAAGCCCAAGAAAGCTTGGGTGCCACTTCCACTCGGCGACGAGAGAAGAATTAGGCATGAACCAGTCAGCTGCAAAAGACTGGGAGCAGGGGACAACAGTCGAAAAGGACGAAAAGGACGGCTGACAGGAACAACTCCACAGTCTCACTTTTATTGGATAGAAAACAATAGCCAATAGAAGGATTGAGGAAGGTCAAATGTTAATCCCATCTTTCTGACAAGCAAGAAGGAGGATAAAGTTTATAGTTAAGCAAGCACATTGAAAAAACTCTTCTAACAACGGGCACTTCTGGGAAGAGAAAGGCTCGATGGCAGATAAGGGAGGCAGGCGGTTTTTATTCCACCCTGAGCTAACCTGGCGTTCCTGGGTGCTCTGCTTTCCTGAAGCAGGCGGCATTCCGCCCTGGGCCAGCCGGACTTCCAGCCAGCGCAGCTTCTGTGAAGGGGCGGTGTTCCGCCTTGAGCGAGCTGGGCATCCCCAGCTACCCAGCTTCACAGTCATATATC
>NW_026747589.1:0-2078 GCF_022355385.1 Mustela nigripes
CAAATCCGACACTCAGGCACCAGCCTGTGGATGTCATGTCAAGTGGCCAGCCTCTGACTATGCGCATAACTCCCACATTCTCCACTCAGTTCCACTGCTAACCTCAGCTGTGAGCTGCAGGCACCACCTGGGAACAGCAGCTGCTCTTTGCCTCAAAACAGGAGACTTCTTTCCTTGTCACTAGTGCACAGAGAGGACCCATTTCTGCCTCTACACCTGCCCATACTCCCACAGAGTGTGGACAGAGTGGACATGTGTGGAATCTCCTTTTGTTGAGAATAGTTTCCCTGCATTACTGAGGCTCATTAGGAGGCTCAGCACATGTGGGTCTCGTACTGTCCCAAGAACTTACTTACATTGAGCCATTGTGGACCTTGACTGTGGGTATTAATTGTGACTAGAATGTAGTCTCTGTCAAAACAGTGCAAATGTATTGCTACTCTGCCACCCTCCTGGTTTTCTATTTTAACTGGAAAATAAGAACCATTATGCTTTCCTGAAAACATGGTCTCTGTTTGAGACTGTCCTTTTCTTTGTATAAAGTGTATTTAGAACAAAGCAGTGGAACTCTAATGGGAATGCATCCAGAACTGCACAACCAGGAAGAAGACTGTGTTACCCCACATGGAGCCTCCCGGCAGCCATATCATGCTTTGGGACAGAACTGGTGAGAAGCCATATTGTTCCTTGTAGGTGCTGACAATAACAGGGAACACCGTGCTCTACAGACATGCATCAGTCCTCCCATTAACTGGAGTGGAAGCCAGATATTTGATTCCCTTCTCTGATTTTGTCTCCTAATGTTTTCAACTCTGTTAAGCCCCTTTATTGGTCACCTTCTTAGGGGGAAATTAGTAGTTTGAGAAGAGGAGTGTCCATGAGCATTGGAAAGCACAGGTTCTGTCCTTAGAGGAATGTGTGCCATAAGGGTTTCCTGTCCTTCCCCGTTTTGTTAACTTCCTCCCAGGATCCACTCAGGAAGGCAACCATGTGTGCTGGGCTTCACACAGTCTCTGCCTTCTTCCCTCATTGTGCTTTTTCTCATCTGCTAGACATCGTCCTGAGACATAGTTCAGCTCAGCTAAAAACTTCCTCATAAGTCCTTCCCTGACCATGTGGCCTCCTCAGGTAAGATGATCACTTACTTCTTCGTGGCTCCCAATGTTCTCCGTGTGCATCTCCCTCAGAACACGTATACCACCATGGTACTTGTTCACAAGCAGGTAGAAGCAGAGATGCCTACAATTTTCTTAGTCCTCGAAAACAAAAGGTATCTTCATCACCTCTGCATTGTGGTGGTGCAGAATTCATTCAGCGCATGTTGAATAGTGGTTTTCCTGCAGACTGGCCATTGCTTATGGACTCTACTCTTTACATGTACCTGTGCTTGTGTGGGGGGACAGAACAGCATCCATATTCTGTCCAGGCAAGTTCTAGGCACCATGTAATGTAGTCAACCTATCAGACATTCTTTCCACTAGTTCATGCAGTGAACGTTATGAAGAGGCCATTGTAATCTCAGTGATGATGACCAAAAAAAAAAAAAAAAAAAAAAAAAAGACATGATTTCCAGACCCCGACCATTCTGAGGACCCACAAATGAATACAAAATGCAGATCCTTTATTCTTTAACCAGAAGTCTAGTGTACAGTTCTATAACTGTTTGTGTAGTTCATTAACTAATATTTATTTGGTTCTAACTGCACAAACTGTAGCCCTCCCTGGTCTCTGTGAATACAGCAATGAGCAGAAATAGAAGAACTTGCCTTTGTGGGGCTTACCTTTGAGGAGAGAAGACAAACCACAAACCAGCAACAACCCTCTCTTTCTCCACATGGTAAAGGATTCTCTGACTGACTCTGGTGTGGGGAATAGTTAGGAGTGAGACAGGGATGTGGGAGATTGGTATCTGCAAGGTGAGGAGATTCTTTCTGGTGTCCAAGTGAAAACTGATAGGAGCTCTGTCCAGGGTGGCAGCAGTGAAGGGGTGAAAAATGGTTGGATTCCGAGTGTGTCCTGAACTTGTCACCAGCAAGACTTGCTGACTAATTGGCCATGAGTGAGAGAAAGAGACAGTT
>NW_026747590.1:0-2078 GCF_022355385.1 Mustela nigripes
ATATATGTTTATAAAAAATAAAAAATTAAAAAAAAAAAAAGAATGACCTTCCTTAACATTTGGGCTCTTAATGTAAGTACATCAACGCATCATATTGGTCAGAGATATGGTTCAGTATGGCTCCTCTGGGTCTAAGGACTTGAATCTGGAGAAAATATGCAGTAAATAAAAATTAACTATGAAGTATTTTTAATGAAGGTGCTATTAATGAGTCTTCAAATAGCTTGAAGATTTAGTGTTCCTTTGATTACATTTCCTGACAGGAACTGTATTGGTAGCAACGGTACTGAACTTGGAGCTTTGCTCTGCTTCCTTCCCTTAGCTGAGAACATCCCCATCTCTGAAGCTATTTCTTCTTCTGCAAAATAAGAAGATGAATTCACCTCTTAACTTCCCTCCTGGGATTGCTGAAAATCTCAGTGGTTGTAAGAGGACTTTATTCATACAAAGCTCCATAAATGAGAAAAAGTTGAATCAGTAGGCTAACAATTATTAATATATGCAATCAGATAGACCGTGAGAACAGAGGGAGTACTCTATGCAGATTATTGTGTACTTTGAGGCTAATGTGTTGTGGCCTGCATATTTTAAATGGAACTACAACCATCTCTGAAAATATTCTGGAAGTCGGTGAAAAATAAACTTTGGTAAACTAACATTTGCTTCCCATCCAATCCCTATGTGTTTAAGTAATGTAAAAGCCAGAGTGAACAGGATATAATAAGCGTATGTTTTTATTAATTAATTTATTTTCAGAAAACCAGTATTCATTATTTTTTCACCATACCCAGTGCTCCATGCAATCCGTGCCTCTATAATACCCACGACCTTAAACCCCAACCTCCCACACCCATGCCACTTCAAACCCCTCAGATTGCTTTTCAGAGTCCATAGTCTCCATAGTCTCTCATGATTCACCTCCCCTTACAATTTCCCCCAACTCCCTTCTCTCTCCAACACCCCTGGTCCTCCATGATATTTGTTATGCTTCACAAATAAGTGAAACCATATGATAATTGACTCTCTCTGCTTGACTGATTTCACTCAGCATAATCTCTTCCAGTCCCATCCATGTTGCTACAAAAGTTGGGTATTCATCCTTTCTGATGGAGGCATAATACTCCATAGTGTATATGGACCACATCTTCCTTAACCATTCGTCCATTGAAGGGCATCTTGGTTCTTTCCATAGTTTGGCGACCATGGCCATTGCTGCTATAAACATTGGGGTAGAGATGGCCCTTCTTTTGACGACATCTGTATCATTGGGGTAAATACCCAATAGTGCAATCTCAGAGTCATAGTGAAGTTCTATTTTTAATTTCTTGAGGAATCTCCACACTGTTCTCCAAAGAGGCTGCACCAACTTGCATTCCCACCAGCAGTGTAAGAGGGTTCCCCTTTCTCCACATCCCCTCCAACACATGTTGTTTCCTGTTTTGTTAATTTTGGCCATTCTAACTGGTGTAAGGTGATATCTCAATGTGGGCTAGTAAGATGAACAGTATATCATGTGGCTGATAGCCATTTGTATGTCTTCAATGGAAAAGTGTCTGTTCATATCTTCTGGCCATTTTTTAAATTTTATTTTTATTTTTTTAATTTTTTCAATTTATTTATTTTCAGAAAAACAGTATTCATTATTTTTTCACAACACCCAGTGCTCCATGCAATCTGTGCCCTCAATAATACCCACCACCTGGAATCCCAACCTCCCACCCCCACGCCACTTCAAACGCCTCAGATTGTTTTTCAGAGTCCATAGTCTCTCATGATTCACTTCCTCTTACAATTTACCCCAACTCCATTTTCCTCTCTAACACCCCTTTTCCTCCATGATATTTGTTATGCTCCACAAATAAGTGAAACCATATGATAATTGACTCTCTCTGCTTGACTGATTTCACTCAGCATAATCTCTTCCAGTCCCGTCCATGTTGCTACAAAACTTGGGTATTCATCCTTTCTGATGGAGGCATAATACTCCATAGTGTATATGGACCACATCTTCCTTATCCATTCATCCGTTGAAGGGCATCTTGGTTCTTTCCATAGTTTGGCGACCATGGCCATTGCTT
>NW_026747591.1:0-2078 GCF_022355385.1 Mustela nigripes
TTCCCATGAAGTCACCCGGAAATTTCACGACCATGAGTGACAGGATATCCAGAGACAAAAACTTGAGCAAGAGCCTCACACTCGCCCTTTTTTCATATCCCGAAGTGTCTCCTCATGGTCTGTAGATCAGTCCTGCCATACCTATGACCCGAAACATAAGCCGAGTTTGTGTTTTCAGACAACTGTCCAAACAGCCCTGTCCTACACACCCTAAGGCTCCGGCCCCTGGAGAAAAACATGAAGACTGTGCTTGCCCTCTCCAAGGGAATTGTATGTGCCCATTTGAATGGCCACAACCCTACTAATAGGATAAACCTCCAAAGTCCCTGAGGCCATCCCAATATTTGTGGCTTCCCAGGACAAACAGGGGCTATCTGGGCCCATCTGAGCACCTCCTCTCACTCTGACCCGAAGACTAATATCCCCAGAGTTAAAAAGGAACGAAAAGGCCCCTAAGCACCTATTGGATCCATTGCTTTGGTTTCCAGGCACCTCTCCTAGAGGCCTGGATTTCAATAACAGCTTATTGTTGTTTCTTGAATCCACCATCAGAACAAATCTCATCTACACATGGGAACGTTGCACGATGGAGCTATTTGAAAGCCTCCCTTTAGGAGAACCCTTCAGGTCCCCAGTGCCACCGCTTCATGCCAAGGTCTCCATAGACACAAAATCAAATTAGGACACATCCACAGGAGAGTCCATTTCAACACAGCCTCCTCGGATGCTCCCCCAGATCCAGCAGATCTAACATGTCTTGTTGCTTGCAGACAATTGGAATGCTAGGTGGGCTACCCAGCCATCCATCCTTAGACCCTGCTCGGAATCGTTGTCCTGGAGCCAATCAACAGGTCTCAATTGTCCTGCAGAAGAATCTTTGCAGTTGGGAGCTTCTCACAACTCCCATCGTGGGGAAACATCCATGGCCTTTTGATCCACGCCCTCTTCAAGAAGGGGCCATCAGGGACAGAATGTCCAACCTGTGCGATCGTCTGATCCTTGCCCTGACTTCAGAAGCACGAGATCTCGATACAAGGTCTCTAGATTGAAAATGCCATATCCTCACCCAGAAACCTAGGCCTAGCTTGGGTTCTCAGACTTCCGTCCTCAGACTACTGGCCCACAAGCCCTCCAGTTTGGCAATCCAGAACTACAATGCAGCACTCTGCCGCCCTCCAGAAGAAAAACATAGCCCTCTGGGGCTACCCAGAAAACTCAAATGAGGATCAACGGGGCACGCCATTCGGCTGTACCCCAAATATATAGGCTGACCTGGGCACTAATGCCCTTTCTGAAACAGCCTGAGCCTGGACCTCCTGGCCCCACCCAGACAGCTGGCCGCACACTGAGCACATCGGACCCGCCATGGCTTTAGGTCGTCATCTCTTCTGAACCTCGGTTTTCAGGCTTCAGAACCTAGACCTTATCTCCAATCACGGCCAGGGTTTGAAAATGATGCAGAAATCAGAACTCTTTCCCCATGGCAAGAAACCTTGTGGTTGGCATGTAGTCCAAGGTTCAGTGTAGTTGAAACCAGGGTGGACCATGAGGCCCCGCCCATGATTGCGGGCCACATTGGTCACAAACACACATTGTGACCCTCAGCCTGAGCCCAGTCCTCAGGTAAGGCCTCTCAGTGGCTGGATGGAGAGACAGCATATTTGGCTTGCCATGCCCCTAGTCACCAATTTTTAACCATAGTTCGGGTTATCCCTTCACTCTTCACCAGGGCTCTGCTTTGGAATTCCTCTTTTGGTGGGACACCTGAGGTAACAAACCAGAAAGGAGTCCTCCCATCCAACAGATTGACGAAAAACAATTGGGTTCGGGCCAAGTCCACAGAGAGCAAGATTCGTCCATGGCCCATGAGAACTCCCCAAGATTCCAAGGCCATCGCTGATACAAAATCCAGAGACAAAAGCCTGAGCAAGCGCTTCAGACTTGCTCATTCTTCATATCCTGAAGTGTTCTTCAGATAAGAACTTACACAGCACTCGAATGCACCCAAAATATATAGTCTAACCTGGGTACTAATGCACTCTCTGACAACCTGAGCCCGGACCTCGTGACCAACACCC
>NW_026747592.1:0-2078 GCF_022355385.1 Mustela nigripes
GGGGAAGAGTGAAGGGACAACCCGAACTATGGTTAAAAATTGGGGCCTATGGGCATGGCAATCCCAATATGCTGTCTCTTCATCCAGCCACTGAGAGGCCTTACCTGAGGACTGGGCTAAGGCTGAGGGTCACAATGTGAATTTGCCACCTATGTGGCCCGCGAGCAATGGCGGGGCCTCATCGGCCAAACAGGTTTCCACTACACTGAACGTTGGACAACAAGCCAACCACAAGCTTCTTGCCATTGGGCAGGAGTTCTGATTTCTACATCATATTCAAACCTGTGCAGTGATTGGAGATAAGGTCTAGCATCTGAATCCTGAAAACCTAGGTTGGGAAGAGATAACGACCTAAGGCAATAGCTGGTCCTATGTGCTCAGTGAGTGGCAAGCTCTCTGGGTGGGGCCAGAAAGTCCAGGCTCAGACTCTGTCAGAAAGGGCATTATTGCCCAGGTAAGCCTATATATTTTGGGTACAGCCAAGTGGCATGCAGGTTGTTCTTCATTTGGGGTTTCTGGGTAGTGCCAGACGGCAATGTTTTTCTTCAGGAGGGCAAGCAGAGTGCTGCATTGTAATTCTGGGTTGCCAAACTTGAGGGCTTGTGGGCCATTAGTCTGAGGACGGAAGTCTGAGGACACAATTAGGCTTAGGTTTCTGGGTGAGGACATGGCAGGCACAATATACAGACCTGAATCGAGATCTCGTGCATCTGAAGTCAGGGCGAGGATCAGACGGTCGCTCAGGTTGGACTTTCTGTCCCTGATAGCCCCTTCTTGCAGGGGGTGTGGATCCACGAGGCCATGGGGGTTTTCCCACGATGGGAGTTGTGAGAAGCTCCCAACTGCAAAGATTCCCTGCAGGACAATTGAGACCTGTTGGTTGGCTCCAGGACAATGATTCTGAGCAGGGTTCTAAGGATGGATGGCGAGGTAGGCCACCTCGCATTCCAATTGTATCCTAGCAACAAGACAAGTTAGATATGCTGGATCTCTTGGAGCAACCGAATACGCTCAGTTGAAATGGACTCTCCTGTGGATGGGTCCTAATGTGTTTTTGTTTCTATGGAGACCTTGGAATGAAGCGGTGGCACTAGGGCCCTGAAGGGTTCTCCTAAACAGAGGCTTTGACACAGCTCCCACGTGCAAGTTTCCCATGTGTAGATGAGTTTTGTACTGAAGTGTGAGTGAAGAAACAGCCATATGCTGGTATTGAAATCCAGGCCTCTTAGGAGAGATGCCTGGAAACCAAAGCAATGGATCCGATTAGGGCTTAGGGGCCTGTTCGTTCCTTTTTACCTCTAGGAACATCAGTCTATGGGTCTGAGTGCAGGTAGGTTCTCAAATGGGCTCAGATTACTCCTGTTTGTCCTGGGAATCCACCACTATTGGTATGGCCTCAGGGACTTTGTAGGTTTATCCTATTAGTAGGGTTGTGGCCATTGGAATGGGCACACAGAATTCCCTTGTAGAGGGCAAGTACAGTCATCAGGTTGGCTCAGGGGCCTGAACCTGTAGGGTGTTTAGGCCAGGGCTGTTTGGACAGTTGTCTTAAAACACAAACTCGGCTTTCATTTCGGGTCATAAGTATGGCAGGACTGATCTACAGACCTTGAGGAGAACTCTTCAGGATATGAAAAAAGGGCGAGTGTGAGGCTCTTGCTCAAGATATCGTGTCACTCATGGTCGTGAAATTTCCGGGTGACTTCATGGGAAATGGATGAGTCTTATTCTCTGGGGTTTGGCCTTGTCAAAGAGTTGGAGGTCATTCTGTGGGATGGAAGATGTCCGATTTTGTTGTTGTTGTTGTTGTTTTGTTTTGTTTTCTTTTTTAACCTCAGGTGTCCCACCAAATGAGGGATTCCAGAGTAAAGCCCTGGGGAGAGGCGACTGGACAACCAGAAATCTGGTTAAAAATTGGGGCCTAGGGACATGTCAAGCCCATTATGACATCTAATGGTCAAGCCACTGTGAGGTCTTATTAGAGGACAGGACTCACGCTGAGGGTCACAATGCGTGTTTATGCCCTCGTCGCACTCAAGAATGGGCGGGGACTCAGGGTGAATGCTGGTTTCTCCTAC
>NW_026747593.1:0-2078 GCF_022355385.1 Mustela nigripes
CCGGGCCGTGATTGGAGATAAGGTCTAGGTTCTGAAGCCTGAAAACCGAGGTTGAGAAGAGATGACGACCTAAGGCCATGGCGGGTCCGATGTGCTAGTGTGCGACCAGCTGTCTGGGTGGGGCTCGAAGACCAGGATCAGGCTTTGTCAGAAAGGGCATTAGTGCCCAGGTCAGCCTATATATTTGGGGTAAAGCCGAATTGCATGCCGCATTGATCCGCATTTGGGGTTCCTAGGTTGCCCCAGAGGGCAATGTTTTTCTTCTGGAGGGCAGGCAGAGTACTGCAATGTAGTTCTGGATTGCCAAACTGGAGGCTTGTGGGCCAGTAGTCTGAGGACGGAGGTCTGAGAACCCAGTCTAGGCCTCAGTTTCTGGGTGAGGATATGGCAGGCACAATCTACAGACCTTAATCAAGATCTCGTGCATCTGAAGTCACTGCGAGGATCAGACGATCGCTCAGGTTGGACATTCTGTCCCTGATGGCCCCTTTTTGAAAGGGGCGTGGATCAAGAGGCCATGGGGCTTTTCCCACGATGTGAGTTGTGAGAAGCTCCCAACTGCAAAGATTCTTCTGCAGGACAATTTAGACCTGTTGGTTGGCTCCAGGACAACGATTCCGAGCAGGGTTCTAAGGATGGATGGCTAGGTAGCCCACCTCGCATTGCAATTGTCTCCAAGCAACAAGACAGGTTAGATCTGCTGGAACTCTGGGAGCAACCGAGGAGGCTCAGTTCAAATGGACTCTCCCGTGGATGTGTCCTAATATGATTTTGTGTCTATGGAGACCTTGGAATGAAGCGGTGGCACTCAGGCCCTGAAGGATGTGTAGGCCACGGCTGTTTGGACAGTTGTCTGAAAACACAAACTCGGCTTATGTTTCGTGTCATAGGTATGGCAGGACTGATCTACAGACCATGAGGAGAACTCTTTGGGATATGAAAAAAGGCGAGTGTGAGGCTCTTGCTCACGTTTTTGTCTCTGGATATCGTGTGCCTCATGGTCGTGAAATTTCCGGGTTTCTTCATGGGAAATGGACGAGTCTTACTCTCTGGGGGTTTGGCCCCGTCCAAAGAGTTTGGGGTCATTCTGTGGGATGGAAGAAGTCCGTTGGTCTGTTGTTGTTGATTTGTTTTCTTTTGATTTTCAAACTCAGGTGTCAAACCAAATGAGGGATTACAGAGTAGAGCCCTGGGGAGTGGCGACTGGATAACCAGAAATCTGGTTAAAAATTGGGGCCTAGGGACATGTCAAGCCCATTATGACATCTAATGGTCCAGACACTGAGAGGACGTACTAGAGGAGAGTACTCACGCTGAGGGTCACAATGCGTGTTTATGCCCTCGTCGCACACAAGAATGGGCGGGGCCTCAGGGTGAATGCTGCTTTCTCCTACACTGAACGTAGGACAACATGCCAACCACAAGGTTTCTTGCCATGGGTAAGGAAGAGTTCTGATTTCTGCATCACAGTCACCCCTGGGCAGTGACTGGAAATACGGTCTAGATTCTGAAGCCTGAAAACTGAGGTAGGGAAGAGATGATGACCTAAGGCCATGGCGGGTCTGATGTGCTCAGTGTGTGGTCAGCTGTCTAGGTGTTGGTCACGAGGTCCGGGCTCAGGTTGTCAGACAGTGCATTAGTGCCCAGGTTAGACTATATATTTTGGGTGCATTCGAGTGTCGTGTACGTTCTTATCTGAAGAACTCCTCAGGTTATGAAGAATGATCGAGTCTGAGGCACGTGATCAGGCATTTGTCTCTGGATTTTGTATCAGCTATGGCCGTGGAATGTTGGGGAGGCCTAATGGGCCATGTACGAATCTTGCTCTCTGTGGATTTGGCCCGATCCCAATTCTTTTTCGTCAATCTGTGGGATGGGAGAGTCCTTTCATGTTGTTACCTCAGGTGTCCCACCAAAAGAGGAATTCCAAAGCAGAGCCCTGGGGAAGAATAAGAGACAACCCGAACTATGGTTAAAAATTGGGGCCTATGGGCATGGCAAGCCCAATATGCTGTCTCTCCATCCAGCCACTTAGAGGCCTTACCTGAGGACTGGGCTCAGGCTGAGGGTCACAATGT
>NW_026747594.1:0-715 GCF_022355385.1 Mustela nigripes
GTGTTGTGACCATGGGCTCTAGCCCCAAACTATGAAGAAAACACAAAGTGTATAAATCTGAGTAAGTATATATTTACACACCTCTTTAAATAGGTTGTTATCAAAGATTTAATCAATGGGTAATATGCTTCTCGTGGCTGGGAAGCATCAGTTGCCATATATTAAAAACAAAGAAAAGAGGTGTCTGGGTGGCTTCCTCCATAAGTGTCCCTTCTTTTCACGTCATTATCTCAGGGTCCTGGAATGGAGCCCCACATCAGGCTCTCTGCTCAGTGGGAAACCTGCTTCTACTTTTCCCTCTGCCCTGCTTATTGTTCCTATTCCTGTCTCTCTGTCTGTCAAATAAATAAAATATTTTAAAAAAGAAAGAAACAAAATGTTTTTGAAAGTTCTTTTTTTTTTTTTTAATTTTCTAGGGGTGCCTGGATGACTCAGTTGTTTAAGCAGATGTTTGCCTTTGGCTGAGGTCATGATTCCAGTGTACAGGGATCCAGCCCTGCATGGAACTACATGTACCCCAAGGAGCTTGCTTCTTCCTCTCCCTTTGCATGTGATTACCCCCGCTTGTGCGTTACCTCTCTCTCTCTCTCTCTCTCTCTCTCTCGCTGTCAATAAACAAAATAAAATCTTTTACTAAATAAATAAATAAATAATAAAGTTCTAAACCTACTTTCAGTTTAGGTCCCTTAACAAAAATTGCTACTGATTCATTAAA
>NW_026747594.1:815-2078 GCF_022355385.1 Mustela nigripes
AGATAATTTAGAAAGATGCTTCCAGAGCTAAAAAGCTGTTTATTTTTTTCAGGATTAAATGTAGAAGTGCTTTATAAAGTAAAAGAAAAAATATGCTATATTAACACTAATCACACTATAACTTTGGTGGTTATTTCAAGATAATGAAAAGTGATTTTAAAGCAAATTTCATTATCAGACATAAAGATCATGTAAAATTACAGAAGAGTAAAAGAATGAATTCCTCAGGGAGTATAATAATATTGACTTTTAATACTTAATAACAGATTTGGGGATATATAGGGAAAAACTAAGAACAAAAATCATAACTTCTACCTTAGAAGAGAAATGGAAAAAAATTGCAACACCTTTATTTTAAGATTATATAGACAAATGGTCATCAAATTGGTAAGATATGTAAGACTTGAACAAAATTATCAACTTACTAGATATGCTTGATATAACAGAACACTCCCAACAGCTGCAGATGACATATATCTTAAGCCATGATTTTCTTTGCAAAGGTCAACATTGATAATGTTCTAGTCATACCTCCGTGTACCAGGAAAGAAGTAGCATATTTCTTGGAAGACAGAGCTATCAAAGCTCCATTGAGAAACCGTAAAGATGGAGAAGGGATTTGCAAAATATATCTGATAATGTACATCTACTCTGATTATTAAAAAATGAATAAAAATAAAAAACCTTAGTAATAACCAAGCAGAGTATCCAATTTTACATGTGAAGAAAATTATTGAAGAGACATGTCACTAAAAGGATATAAGCACATGACAAATTTCTCAACATTTAGACATTAAAGAAATACAAATTAAAATCATAATGAGACATACTTACATATCTATTAGAATGGCTAAAATTATAAAGGCTAATTGTACTTCGTCTGAGCAACAAAAAAACCAAACTGTTGTTGACATATATCATGATACCACCACTTTGGAAAATAGTTTGAAATTTTTTTTAAATGCAAAATATGTTGCAGTTACACAAATAGCCATTTTAATTCTAGGCATTTAACCAAGAGATTACTATTCAACATCAAAATGAACTATCTACAATTGGAGATTCTCAAAGTAATGGTGCTAAGAAAAGAAAAGGCAGGCAATGAATAGTATATACTGTGTGATTCCATGACTATAAAAAAATCTAGAAAATACAAATTTATATATAGTCACAGTCATCAAATATATTGGTGTGATTTTAGTGCCTTCTTCTGTTGCCATAGATTCCTACACTTGGATCTCTGAGCATTTGTTACACCATGTG
>NW_026747595.1:0-2078 GCF_022355385.1 Mustela nigripes
AAACGCACACATTTTAGGTTCAGGGTTCAGTGAGTTTTCACAAATGTGCATTATGCGCGTAACCAACCCTGCGGTGGAAATGGTGCATTCGGCCACGGACCTCAGAAAGTGCTCTTCCAACCTCTGGCCCTCAGACTGCCCTCCTTGCCCGAGGCAACCACCGGTCTGATTTCTGCCATTCTAGATCCATTTGGGGGGTTCGAGAACATTCTGTACCTGGAACCAAACAGTATGTGCTTGATTAATCTGGCTCTTTTTGTTCAGCAGAATGTTTTGGAGATTCACAGCTGTTGTCTCATATGCTAGTAGTTGGTTCCTTTTGATTGCTACATAGTATTCCCTGTATGAAACTGTTACGATGTGTCTTTCCATTTTCCTGACGACTGGCATTTGAACTGTTTCTAGTTCTTGGCTATTTTGAATAACAGAATAACATCGTAGTCTTGTCCTTGACATGTTTTTCTCTCTCTTGAATGGTAGGGCATGATAGAAAGGGATTCGGTCACTTTCTGACTCGTGGCATTCCAAGGAAACATCACCATATGAAATGCTAGAGGCAATTCTCCCTCTATAAAGCTGGAAAAAAATAAAATGCTACGGATATAAAGAGAGGGCACCATTAAGTACAGGGAACCTAGGAAGAGCACGACAGGGGTGTGCGTCCATTAAAATTATAACCACTGACTACACGGAAACCTGGAAAATGACTCAAAATATATGAAATGAACAGGGATACAAAACTATACCATAACATAAGAAGGCTTTGGGGAAGTATTCGTTCATAGGGCTAAAGCTGTGACCCGGTCAGGCAGAAACACTCATGGACTGTGGATGCACACATCTGGGGTGCTGGGCACTGTCGGGGCCTGGGACCTCCTGGTGAAGACAGAGGCCACCTTCCTGTTCCACGGCAGGGGGTGGAGACCACACGTGCATCATTTCTTGTTTTAGGTGTTGGGAGCCAGTTCAGTTAACACCACATTTACTGGAAATAGATGTGTAACTTGGACGCCTCCTCCTTTTAGAAGGATCCCTGCCTCCGAGGGTTGGTTGGCACCCCCCTCCCCCAATGGACTTTTGTTCCCCCACGGTTGTCACCACACTCCGCTGGAATGGAATCCATGGTTTGCCTTACCCCTACTCCAGAGCCTCTCCCCATCACCCACCCCCATGCCACCTAGTCTGGGAACTATCTAAGTCACTTTCAGCATTTGATTTATGTCTGGCTTTCACTCTGGATGCTCAGGGAGACACAGATAGGGTAAAGTCAGTAAAGCATCTTCTTTGGGCTCAGGTCATGATCTCAGGGTCCTGGGATGGAGCCCTGCATCCGCCTCCCTGCTCAGCAGAGAGCCTGCTTCTCCTTCTCCCTCTGCCCCTCCCACCTGCTCAGGCTTTCACTCTATCTCAAATAAAACAATCTTTAAAACAAAACAAAACAGGGACACCTGGGTGGCTCAGTTGGTTAAGCCTCTGCCTTCGATTCAGGTCATGATCTCAGGGTCCTGGGATTGAGACCCACATCAGGTTCTCTGCTTGGTGGGGAGCCTTCTCCTCTCTGCCTACTTGTGATCTCTCTCCCTGTGTCAAATAAATAAATACAATCTTAAAACAAACAAACAAACAAACAAAAAACAAAAAAAAAAAACAAAAGGAAAAAACCTCTTCGCTTGCTTAGAGGTCCCTCTACTGAAATCTACACATTTAATGATATGATACCACTCCAGCCCACACTCGCCTTGGCTTTGAACAGCCTGACCTTGGGGCCCCTGTAACCCTTCAAGGTCAGGGTTCTGAATTAGACCAAGGCTTGGAGGCTTTAGCTACAGTGGGCTTTGGGGAAGGGAGGGAAGGATTTGTGCAAAGCATTTCACAAGAGTTCATGGATTGTGTCACCATGGGGCTCTGGGGCTCCTCCCACAGCTCATTATAAAATCACTGTACCCTCCAGCCAGCAGTTCTGCTGGACTCCAGGAGTCTCTCCATCTAGGCATGGCGCTGTCCTGGGTCCTTGCTGCCCTGAGCCTCCTTCCTCTGCTGCATGCCCAGAGCCCAGTGTGTGCCAACCTCACAGCAGC
>NW_026747596.1:0-1077 GCF_022355385.1 Mustela nigripes
AACATGGGACCTGACCCGAAAATAACGCTGAACCTAACCATAAAACTAACGCCTAACATTATCCCGGACACTGACCCTAAACCGGTCTAACCCTAACCCTCAGACTAAATCTAATCCTAACTCTAACCCCACTTTAACAATAATCCTGACCCTCTCCCTGACTCTGATCATAACCCTAACTCTGAACTTTGCCTATGTCAGAGCTTAACCTTAACCTGACACTGGCCTTGACCTTAACACTGACCCTAACCTTGACTGAAAACCTAACTCTGACCCAATCCGTGAGCCTGAACAGAATCGTAACCCTAAAGCTAACACTGATCCTGAACCTACTCATAAAACAGAACCTAAACATAAAGCTGACATTACCATAACCATAAAACTAATCCTGACCCTGACCCTAACCCTGGCACTAAACCTGTCCCAAACCTAACCCTGACCCTGACATGAACCTTGTCCCCAAACAAAAATTTGACCATGATCCTGAACCTGATCCTTAACTTAACCGTCAACCTAAAACTGACCCTGACCCTGACTCTGACCGTAACAGTAACCCAGACCGTACTGTGAGCCTGACCCTAAAACTAACCATGATCCTAACCCTAACCCTGATCCCTACCCTAACCCTAACGCTAACCCTGACCCCAACGATGTCTCACCCTAACCCTGACCCTAAGTCTCTCGCTAACACTAACCCTAACCCTAACCCTAACCCTAACCCTAACCCTAACTCAGTCTGAACCCATCTCTGTTCCCAAAAGTGGGGACAAAAGTTGCATCCAGGACTCCCAGGGGCTGGGATTGGCTGTGTGGGGGTCACTGGATGAGCAGGGCATGGGGTGGTGGGTGAGCCTTGAGCAGCTTGGGGATGGGCACGCTCAGGGTGCTCTGGTGGGAGCAGAAAGTTTGGTAAGGAGCCCCCATTCAATGGCGACCTCACTTCCCTGACGACAGAGCCCAACGTAATTAGAATCCACGTATCCAGGCACCCCATTACAGAGAAAACCGCCGTGCCCAGCTCATTTCTAGGCACATCCTAAAGGAAGCGACATGTTCTTCTGCTGTACTGAAGCCCTG
>NW_026747596.1:1177-1494 GCF_022355385.1 Mustela nigripes
CCATAAACCTAACCCTGACCCTAACAGTGACCCCGACCCTGACCTGAACAGTAAACCTGAGCCTGACTGTTAGCCTGACCCTAACTCTAACCCTAAATGTAACCCAGACACTGACACTAACACGGGCCCTACAAGAATCCTATTGCTGGAACTAACTCTAACACTAACCCCTAACCTACCACTGACCCTGACCCTAACACGTTCTAACCCTAACCATCAACCTAACGCTAACTCTAATACTAACCCTAAACTTTAACAATAACCCTGACACTATACCTGACTATGATCATAACCCTAACTCTGAACTTTGCTTCTAC
>NW_026747596.1:1594-2078 GCF_022355385.1 Mustela nigripes
AACATGGGACCTGACCCGAAAATAACGCTGAACCTAACCATAAAACTAACGCCTAACATTATCCCGGACACTGACCCTAAACCGGTCTAACCCTAACCCTCAGACTAAATCTAATCCTAACTCTAACCCCACTTTAACAATAATCCTGACCCTCTCCCTGACTCTGATCATAACCCTAACTCTGAACTTTGCCTATGTCAGAGCTTAACCTTAACCTGACACTGGCCTTGACCTTAACACTGACCCTAACCTTGACTGAAAACCTAACTCTGACCCAATCCGTGAGCCTGAACAGAATCGTAACCCTAAAGCTAACACTGATCCTGAACCTACTCATAAAACAGAACCTAAACATAAAGCTGACATTACCATAACCATAAAACTAATCCTGACCCTGACCCTAACCCTGGCACTAAACCTGTCCCAAACCTAACCCTGACCCTGACATGAACCTTGTCCCCAAACAAAAATTTGACCATGATCC
>NW_026747597.1:0-2077 GCF_022355385.1 Mustela nigripes
GACAACTATCATATGATCTCCCTGATATGAGGGAGTGGAGATGCAACATGGGGGGTTACGGGGGTAGGAGAAGAATGAATGAAATAAGATGGGATTGGGAGGGAGACAAACCATAAGTGACTCGTAGTCTCACAAAACAAACTGAGGGTTGCTGGGGGGAGGGGGTTGGGGGTGGG
Source organism: Mustela nigripes (assembly GCF_022355385.1). Lineage (NCBI taxonomy): Eukaryota > Metazoa > Chordata > Mammalia > Carnivora > Mustelidae > Mustela > Mustela nigripes. The sequence goes on from NW_026747597.1 coordinate 177, forward strand.
GGGTGGGGTTATGGACACTGGGGAGGGTATGTGCTGGGGTGAGTACTGTGAAATGTCTAAACCTGGTGATTCACAGACATGTACCCCTGGGGATAAAAATATATTATATGTTTATAAAAAATAAAAATAAAAAATAACAAAAATAAATAAAAATTAAAACAGAAATAAAATGTATTTATGTCTTACCAAAAAGATTAAGTAAATTACAACAATATTCTTTTAGATAAACTTTTCTCCTTCCACGAAACAATTTTATCTATGAAATGGAACTTACTTCCCAAGGTCGCATTGTATTTCTGGTATTGTGACTGGTTTTGGCAATTCAGTAGTTAATCTCAGTAAATACCAGAACTCGAGAGTCACATCTGGCTGAAAAACAATGCTGGTGGAGAAAAATATACAAAATCTTATCAGTGGTTTTAGTTTGTGTAATAAAATTGGCAGAAAATATCCTAAATAGGTGGTTTCAAATACAATATTTGACAACTGCTTTGTGACACATTCTACTGTTGTTGTAGATATATTTTTAAATGTTTCATTTTCATGAGAAGATCACTTCATTATTCAGAAAAAGGTGTCATCATTAAGATCTATTTAATAAATGCCTGTTGAATGAATGAAAAATATTTAAACATTAATTAAATCAAATGTCTTGCAGGAGCAATAACAAGAGAAGTCCTGCTTTCTGTAATTAAATCCAATTTGGTTCGTTGATTTAAACACCTGTATATTTTTGTGTGAAGGCTATTAAGTGATACGCAACTCTGGAGACCTTTCTGTATTATCAGCATGTGCTCCCTTCTGGGGAAACAGAAACAGAACCTGTGACTGTCTGAAAGTATTAACTGGAAACAATAAATAAATAAAATTATAACTGGGCTGGTATGTCAACTCTGTCATCTTTTATTTGAGTAGATGAATAAGTCACTTAAAATCCTTTTGAAGGCTTTATTTCAAAGGATCAACAATAAAATGCCACACTCAAACCATACCTTTCATCTCTACAGCCTGTAGTCGCTGGAGAATACTGTACGACATAGTTCATATACTCTCGCGGATGCAGAGTAAGTTGTTTGAGTCCATTAAGGGCAGCACTGGATAACTGCACATCTATGTGAATGATTCTCTCTTTTGGATTAGAGAGAGGTATTTCCATGCAAATGCTCTCCTAGAAATACAGAACAAATATATAATAATCAGCTTTTCGTGTCCGCATAGAGTGAGTCGTTGTTCTATAAAAGCAAATGCAAAGAAAACTTTTATATAACATAAGGCCATTTATTTTATTTCTCTCCTTGATCCACTATTAAATATATCTCACTTTTAATCTCTTATATGTTTTTCTTGACTAGTCTTGGTAAATGGTATTTTTTTCAACAACAAATACTCTAAGACATCCATCTAGCTAAATGCTATGGAAAGGATAAAATTACATTGAAAATATAGTTTTCGGGCCCCTGGGTGGCTCAGTGGGTTAAAGCCTCTGCCTTCAGCTCAGGTCATGATCTCAGGGTCCTGGGATCAAGCCCCACATCGGGCTCTCTGCTCAGCAGGGAACCTGATTCTTCCTATCTCTCTGCCTGCTTCTCTGTGATCTCCGTCTGTCAAATAAATAAACAAAATCTTGTTGCAAATGGCAAGATTTCATTTCTTATGGACATTGGGGCGGGTATGTGATTTGGTGAGTGCTGTGAAGTGTGTAAACCTGGTGATTCACAGACCTGTACCCCTGGGGATAAAAATATATGTTTATAAAAAATAAAAAATTAAAAAAAAAATACGCATGGCCAAATAAACAAAATCTTAAAAAAAAATAAAATTTCGTTTTCTTTGATACCATTATGACCATGAGGTCCATTTGTCAATGTTTTCTCTAGCTGTGTTACTCAAACTTTAGCATG
>NW_026747598.1:0-2077 GCF_022355385.1 Mustela nigripes
TTTGCCCCAGGGGTACAGGTCTGTGAATCATCAGGCTTACACACTTCACAGCACTCACCATAGCACATACCCTCCCCAATGTCGGTAACCCAGCCACCCTATCCCACCCACCAGCAACCTGCAGTTTGTTTCATGAGATTGAGTCTCTTATGGTTTCAGACTAGCTTTTTCCAATGTTGGATACATTTTCAAGGCACAAATAGTGCATGCAGGGCAAGTCAGTTGTATTGTGGGGGGAGGGGCTAAAGGTCCCACAATTCTTGTTTTCTCTCTGTCATCATTTCTCTTGTCCTTTACCTTATCCTTCCACTTGGTTTTAGCAAGAATTCAAATAGACTCAAAATGGATAGTTCTTTCTAAAGTTCAATGTGTCATCTGTAGAATGTAATCATCTTGCCTTCAGTGCTTAATCAGTAGAATGACTGGCCTGAGAGTTTTGCCTTACTGTCAGAACTTACATTGATGTTTGGTGAGTTATCACACTCAACATACACGTGTTTATCTACAGAATGGTTTTGAAAACAGTCTTCACGCAGTATCCAAATAGTCTATAAGCATATTAGAAGGAAATCAGCAAATTAAAGTAAATTGGAGGTACCGATTCTTCTGTGTTGATTGGTGGCTTTGTTCTCATTAGATCAAATTTCAGAGGTTAAATTCTTATGTGTGGCTGTCATATTTGCTGTTACTTTGTAAATTTATACTTATGATATTCTTCCTTGGGATATTTTTGCAACAGTTGGACAATTGTCTCGTGATCTAACAAACTGGGGTTCTTAGAAGTTTCTCAACAAACATAAGGCGTATTTTATTTTGTTTTTTAAAGATTTATTTATTTATCTTATATATGGAAAGATAGCATTTATAGGGATTGTAAGCAGGGGCAGAGCAAGAGGGAGAAGCCCAAGCAGACTCCCCACTAACCTCAGAACCCAAAACGGGGTCATGATCCCGGGATCATGACCTGATCAAAATCAAGAGTGAGATGCTTAACCAACTGAGCCACCAGACACACCTAAAAATAAAGCACATTTTAAATTTAATCTTGCTTTAAAAAAAAAGAAAGATTTTAGTTATCTATTCAAGAGAGAGAGACAGATACAGCAACAGAGATAGCAAGAGAGAGCATGAGCAGGGAATGGGAGAAGCAGGTTCCCACATCAGAGGGAGCCTGATGTGAAGCTTGATCCCAGGACCCTGGGATCGACCTGAGCTAAAAACAGACACTTAAATGACTGAACCACCTAGGATGCCCCTAATTTTTCTTTTATAGAAAAACAACTTTTATAAGCCACTAAGTCTCATCCTAGTTCTAAAAAATATATTTAAGAAGGATTTTAGAAGAAACTATTAAGGAAACAAATGTTTAGATATGATTTAGTACTTTTTCACTGAACTGGGATTCCTCCTCGTGGTAGTAGTGCTTTCCTTAATTCATTCTGAATCTATGAATTAAGTCAGAGCCCTCCCTGTTTGTACTATTCTTCAAAGTCTTAACCAGGTTACTATCTGGTGGTCTTACTAAAATTCAAAATTCTTCTTATGTTCTCGCCCTCAAGAGTGAGTCAGTTTCTATATACTGAACTTACCAAAATCTGGGGGGAAAAAAAGAAAATTTACATGATAGCATGAAACTGTTCATGGAGTGGAAATGCCATAATTGTGATTTGGGGGCCATTTCAAGGGACCCAGTTTTATAAATTATCTTATAAAAATCCTAGCCAGGTTTCCTTTTAAAAAATGATTAAATAGCTCAAAGATTCTTCATGAGTAACTCATGTAATCTCCTTTATGTCTTTTAAATACTAAAACAGTAATTCATGATATCACTTTGCCAATTATTTCATGTGTGTTTTCTTGTCTTTCCAACTAAAGTTATGTTTATTGGGGGTAGAAACTATGTCTTAATTATATTTTATAGTTCCTAAAATTTTTATTCAGAGTTGAACTTGTAGTAGATTCTCTGTGGTTAACAATTGATTTTAGTATGACAACTAGAGTAATCATGGCAGCCATGGAAACACAATAAATAATTCAATGTGTTGGGTTTGGCTTTCAGTTCACTTCCTGGTTATCT
>NW_026747599.1:0-2077 GCF_022355385.1 Mustela nigripes
GAACTTTGCCTATACCAGACCCTGACCCTAAACCTGACCCTGGCCCTGACCCTAAACATAACCATGACCCTAACAATGACCACTACATAATCTTGTCCCTGACCCGAATGGGGACTTTAAACCAATACCTGATCCTGACCGTAAACCGGATACTGGCCCTAGACTTCTCCCTGACCACGACCAAGGCAAAGACCACAAACGTAACCCTTTCCCTAAGAGTGGCCCTGACCCTGAACCTAACACTAACCCTGACACTGAATGGGAGCCTGAACCTATCTCTAACCCTAAACATAACTCTGACCCTACACTAACATGGGCCCTGACCCGAAACCTAATGCTGAACCTAACCCTAACTCTAACCCCTAACATTATCCCTGACACTGACCCTACCCCGGTCTAACCCTAACGGGCAACCTATCTCTAACCCTCAACCTAACCCCACTTTAACAATAATTCTGACCCTCTCCCTGACCCTGATCATAACCGTAACTCTGAACTTTGCCTATATCAGAACTTAACCTTAAAACTGACCCTGGCCTTGACTTTAACCCTGACCCTAACCATGACTGTAAACCTAACACTGACCCAATCCGTGATCCTGAACAGAGTAGTAACCCTAAAGCTAACCCTGATCCTGAACCTACTCATAAAACAGAACCTAAACATAAAGCAGACCTTACCATAACCATGAACCTTACCCTGACCCTGACCCTAACCCTGACACTAAACCTGTCCAAACCTAACCCTGACCTGACATAACCTTGCCACCAAACCAAAACTTGAACCTGAACCTAAAACGGACCATGACCTGAACCTGACCCTAAACCTAACCATCAGCCTAACACTGACCCTGAGCCTGACTCTGACCGTAACGCTAACCCTGGACCTACTGTGATCCTGACCCTAAACCTAACCATGAACCTAACCTTAACCTGACCCCACCCTAAACCTGACGCTAACCCTGACCCCAAAGACGTCTAACCCTAACCCTGACCCTAAGTCATTCTTAACCCTAACCCTAACACTAAGCTGGTCTACACCCAGCTCTGTTCCCTCCAGCAGGGACAGCAGCTGCACCCAGGCCTCCCAGGTGTTGGGGGGAGGTTGTATGGGGGTCACTAGATGGGCACTGCATTTAGTGGAGTGTGAGCCTTGAGTAGCTTGGGGACCGGCGGCTCAGGGAGCTCTGATGGAGCAGGAAGTTCAGTAAGGAGCCCCCAGGCAGTGGTGACCTCACTTCCTTGACGACAGAGCCCAACGGAATTGGAACCCACGTATCCAGGCACCCCATTACAGAGAAAACCGCCATGCCCAGCTCATTTCTAGGCACATCCTAAAGGAAGCGACATGTTCTTCTGCTGTACTAAAGCCGAGAGGATGCAGGGAAAAGAGAGCTCGCCCGCCAGACACGTCCCCTCCCTGGCAAGTCATATCAGTTTTCCCCAACGCCGCAGGCCCTTTGGCTAATAAAATTAAAAGGTGACACCAGGGGGCTCAGAGTCAGAGAGTCCCACACATCTTATCCAATTGTGTAGCCCTAGGTCTGCTCCCCGTCTCTGTGTGTGTGTGTGTGTGTGTGTGCGAGAGCCTCTGGGTGTCTGTGTGTCTGTGTGTAAAGAGGACCTTGCCTTGCCATCGTGGGTGGAGATGCCCCAAGCAGGATCAGGCTGATGAGCGTTTAGATATCTGGTGGGCATGTCATGTTCACAGCCCAGTTTAAGGCTGGTTAAGTGGGATCGGGTGTAGGGTCTACACCCTTCTGCCCAGAGTTTATCCTGAGACCCTGAACGGATGGTTCCATGACCCAGGAGAGGGGCTAACCCTCACAGTAACCACTAACCCTGACCCTGACCCTGACACTGACTGTGAGCCTGCCCTAAAACCTGACCCAAGCCCTGACCCTGACCCCGAACCTGACCCTGACTGTGATCCTGACCTGAACCCTAAACCTAAACCTAAGCGTGACACTGACCCTGATGTGGACACGAACCTAAACCTAACTCTGACATTACCATAACAGTGACTCAAACCTAACCAGGACCCTGACCCTGACCCTAATCCTAACCCTGACGCTGAC
>NW_026747600.1:0-2077 GCF_022355385.1 Mustela nigripes
GAGCTCTCATTAGGGGAATTATATTTTCACACTCTGGCAAATCTCTGACATACTTTGCCAGATTGCTGTGCCTGCCTTCATTATCCAGATTACTGCCACCCAAGGTACCTCAGCAACTGGAATATAACCCCTAGGGAAAAGACATACTAAGTCAACAACCATCCGAAAGGGTGCCAGAAACCGGAAGGAAGAGACTCAAAAACACCCAAAATAAGTGGCTTCTAACAACATAAAGCTATTGCAGAAGCCCTGCCCTAGATCAGCAGAGATCTCCTACCTTATACAATGTGTCACGGCTTTTTATGGCTGAGTCACTGCTAATATTAGCTAATGTTAATAAAGGAATATGATAGCCCTTGAGAATATGAGGACAGAAAAAAGATGGCAGCAAACACAGTTCAAAACACAACACAACAAAAGAAAATAAAAATGGATCTAAAAAAGTAAATATAATTTTTATTGTTATAACATTTTCATTATAATATTATAATTATAAATATTATATTAGTTATTAATAATTATGAATTATTACATTATATTGATATTATAATTATAATAATATTTTTTATTATTCCTACGATTGCTATGCTACAACTATGTAAAACCCTTAAAGTCCCTCGCAAAAAGCTGAAAGATTTAACTAATGTGTCAAATCTACAGAAAATGGAAAGAGCACAACACAGAGCTAATGAAGAAGGTCTGGTATTATTGCAGGTATGAAATTTGAACAGAGAGTCCATGATTAGAGAGTTAGGAGAAAGAGGAAGAGAATAAGAAATTTTTTAACTATCATGATATTCTCTGAATAATAAATACTAGATATTAGAACAGGGTTTTCATTAAATTCTTCTTTTATACTAATTGTTATTATGTATGGCTAACATGTAATGAGGGCTTTTTGTGTTCTAGATACTGCTCTAGGCACTTGTAGTTATATCCCTTAATTCTCAAAACAACTTCAAGATGTGTGTGCTATATGATCTCATTATACAAATGTGAAAAAGAGACCTATTTTTAGCTGAACCTTAGACAAACTGCTTAAAGTTATGATGAACACCTTAGTCCAACTGCCGATTCTGATTTTCAATCATTATCTTGCAGAAGAGAATGGGCGATAACATTAGGTATTATGACTAACTTCAGGCTTTTAGTTAGTGGATACTTGAACAGTTAAGAGAACTGTAGGACTTATTAAGTAGTTATTAAGACTAAACTTGATTAGACCATATATCCCTTAGCCATTTCAAAGTAGTGTGTAGATGATGGCCCTTGGGTCTTTGTTAGCAATTTAGAAAATCCAGGATTGGTAGTAGTTTATGCAAGGAATGCATCCCCAAGGATTTCTAATAATTCAAAAATCACAATTTATTCCAGTTTTTCCGTATGATTGAGAATAACATTCGGTGCATTAGACTCTGAACAACAAATTTACATATATTATAAATTAATTACATATATTATAACATGTATATTATGGATTACTAAATTGCATATTTTATAAATAGAAACTCACTTTCTTCCTAGTGTGAGGTTATATTGAATTTTTATTCCTGTTACTACTTTTCAAGAGGATATTTGCAGCACTGACACTAGTTCCACCATGTAATGAACAGTTGGATATCACTGACATAGGTTTTTTTTAAAATCTCAGCTCTATTGTCTATAATTATAAGATATTCGAAGTGTACATTGTAGTGATTTGATATATGTACACATTGTGAAGGACTCCCTCATCTGGTAAATTAACACATCCTTCACCTCACATTATTTATTTTTTATTTTGTGTGTGTTAAGAACACTTAAGTTCTCTCTCATCAAATTTTTAAGTATACAGTACAGTATTACCAGTTATAATCACCTTGTTTTTCATATTAGATTAGCACACCTCCTTCATCTTATAGCTGAACATTTATAACTTTGGCTAACCTCTCCCAATTTTCTCCCCTCCCAGCCCCTGGTAACCATGTTCTTACTCTTTTTTTGTGAATTTGACTTTTTTTTAAAGGTGATTTTAAAGGTTTTAAAGTGTGATCATGGCAGTTATCTTAATATTTAATACTTGAGTAAGTCACTTGAA
>NW_026747601.1:0-2077 GCF_022355385.1 Mustela nigripes
CAGGACTCAGCCTGCCACCCAGGAGGAAAACATGCTGTTTGGAGCTGCACAAAACCCTCAGAGTGGGAGAAACCTGCATGCCCCCCCAAGGCCACCCCCATCTTTAGTGCCCCACCAGGCCACCAACATGGAGCCTGATGTTAGCCTAAGCCCCTCCCTCAACTTGGCTCCCAGAAAGTTCCCCTCAGCTGGGGCCCTCACTGGGGCCATGTGTCCCCAGCTTGAGATCCTGGATGGTTGCAACATGCACCACCAAGAAAGCATTCTAGACCACAGGCACCCAAACGGGGGGAATCACCACTGAACACAGGCCATTTTCATGAGTTTTCTGCTCAAAGTGATATCAGTTTGGGCAGAAAGCTTATAATAATTGGCCAGAAAACCCCAGCAAACTCATTCTGGCTGCAGAGGCCTTTAGGGGCCTGTCCCGAGGTCCCGAGTGGTCATGGCCCAAACCTTATGAGAAAGTGCTCTAAAAGCCAGCTAAACACGTGACAAACCCCTCACTCTACTCAGCCTTCTGGGGTGCCCGTCTCAGTGCCATCAGATCAGGCCTGCCATGCCCTAACACTAACACTAGGTTGGGTTTTCAGACTTCCATTCCCAAGGGCCTATCCCCCAAGCCCTCCAGATTGGGGACCCCAGAGCCATAGCCCAGGAGTCTGCCTGCCACCCAGATGGAAACTGTGCCATTTTGAGCTGCACAGAACCCTCAGACTGGGAGAAACATGCATGCCTCCCTGAGGTCACCCCTACCTTTGGCAGTGGCCCTGGCCACCAACCCAGAGCCTGAGACACCACGTGACCAGCATCCTCAACTCAGCGCTCATGGGATCCCACCTCAGCACTGGCAAATAGGGCCTGCCATGCCCTTAGGCCCTAACCCTAACTCTCGGTAGGGTTCTCAGGCTTCCATCCCAAGAGGCCTGGCCCCCAAGCCCTCCAGATTGGGCACCCCTGAGCCAGACCCGAGAACTCCGCCTACCACCCAGGAGGAAACTGTGCCATTTGGAGCCTCACAGTACACTCAGAGCAGCAGAAACCTGGATGCCTCCTGAGGCCACCCCAACCTTCGGCAGCTCCCCTGGCCACAAACCTGGAGCCTAACACACTGCAATATCCTGCCCTCAACTCAGCCCCCAAGGGATCCTAGGACCCTAGGACATGTGCATCATCACCACCCTCCTCTCCCCATGATGCTGGTAGGACTCAGTCTCAGACCCCAGTCAGTTTGTATGAAATTGAAGGAGTGGCTCCCCCACACACTGCCATTGCCAGTTCAACATTGTGCTTGACCAGAGACAGCTGTCTACCTGTCTCTCCACACAACTCAAAAGGTAGGAGGGTGTCCCTGAGTTCCATAGGATATGATGAGATAGATCCACTGGCTCCACTACCCCACCTCCCAACAATAAACAGTGGGTCACTCAGGACCTCAGCTATTATCATGAAGCACACCATGCCCTGTTTCTCTCACTTCCAACAGAAAATTGGGGTCTGATACCCCAATTTACCATACATACTGTTTGTTGACTTGGGGCCATGCCATGAACCCACATGGCAACTTTCTGTTAGAGAAGGCCACCCTGTACCTCCTGGAAAATGTTTCTAGCCCCTCAGGGCTACAGTGTGAACAGTGGTACACAGCCTGTATGGTAGTAGTCAGTAATTCTAACCCCACACTCCAATCTCACAAAATGTTCCTCTGTCTCCACACAACATGTGGTCTTTCTTCAGGAAAAACAAAAACAAAAACAAAAATGGGAAACTAACCATTAAACTGAAAGCTCCCTTCACTGTCTGTTTCAAATTTTGTCCAAATGAAATGTTGTGAAAATAGAAATCAGTCACAAGAAGAAAATGGAACATTCAGAATTATGTAGAGATTTAACAACATGCCATTAAACAACCCATGGTCAAAAAAGAAATCAAAAGAAATTTTAAAAGTACCTTGAGACTAATGAAAATGGAACCTATGAAAACTTAAAGGATACAGCAAAAGTAGTTCTAAGAGGGAATTTCATAGAAATTCAGGTCTTCATCGATTCACCTGAAAGCTCTCCAATAACCAACCTAA
>NW_026747602.1:0-2077 GCF_022355385.1 Mustela nigripes
CACTCAAGAATGGGCGGGGCCTCAGGCTGAATACTGGTTTCTCCTCCACTGAACGTTGGACAACATGCCAACCACATGGTTTCTTGCCATGGGTAAGGAAGAGTTCTGATTTCTGCATCACATTTACCCCTGGGCAGTGATTGGAGATAAGGTCTAGGTTCTGAAGCCTGAAAACTGAGGTAGGGAAGAGATGATGACCTAAGGCCATGGCGGGTCTGATGTGCTCAGTGTCGGTCAGCTGTCTGGGTGTTGGGCAGAGGTCCGGCCTCAGGATATCAGACAGTGCATTGGTGCCCAGGTTAGACTATTATTTTGGGTGCTTTCGAGTTCTTATCTGAAGAAATCTTCAGGATATGGAGAATGACCGAGTCTGAGGCGCGTGCTCAGGCTTTTGTCTCTGGATTTTGTATCCGCGATGGCCGTGGAATGTTGGGGAGGCCCATGGGCCATGGACGAATCTTGCTCTCTGTGGATTTTGCCTGATCCCAAATATTTTTCGTCAATCTGTGGGATGGGAGGACTCCTTTCAGAGCCCTGGGGAAGTGTGAAGGGATAACCCGAACATGGTTAAAAATTGGGGCCTAGGGGCATGGCAAGCCCAATATGCTGTCTCTCCATCCAGCCACTGAGAGACCTTACCTGAGGAGTGGGCTCAGGCTGAGGGTCACAATATGTGTTTGTGACCCATGTGGCCCGCAAGCATGGGCGGGGCCTCATGGGCCTCATGGGCCACACTTCTTTCAAGTACACTGAACCTTGGACAACATGCCAACCACAAGGTTTCTTGCCATGGGGAAAGAGTTCTGATTTCTGCATCATTTTCTGATTTCTGCATCATTTTCAACCCGGGCAATGATTGGAGATAAGGTCTAGGTTCTGAAGCCTGAAAACCGATGGTGAGCAGAGATGACGACCTAAGGCCATGTCGGGTCCGATGTGCTCAGTGTACGGCCAGCTGTCTGGGTGGGGCGAGGAGGTCCATGCTCAGGCTGTGTAAGACAGGACATTAGTGCCCAGGTCAGCCTTTATATTTGGGGTACAGCCGAATGGCGTGCAGGTTGATCCTCATTTCGGGTTCTGGGTAGCCCCAGAGGGCAATGTTTTTTTCTGGAGGGCAGGCAGAGTGCTGCCTTGTAGTCTGGATTGCCAAATTGGAGGGCTTTGGGGCCAGTAGTCTGAGGACAGACGTCTGAGAACCCAGCTAGGCCTAGGCTTCTGGGTGAGGATATGGCAGGCACAATCAACAGACCTGAATCGAGACCTCGTGCATCCGAAGTCAGGGCGAGGATCAGACAATCGCTCACGTTGGACAATCTGTCCCTGATGGTCCCTTCTTGAAGGGGGGCGGCGGATCACCAGTCCATGGGGGTTTTCCCACAATGGGACTTGTGAGAAGCTCCTAACTGCAATGATTCTTCTGCAGGACAATTGAGACCTGTTGGTTGGCTCCAGGACAACAATTCCAAGGAGGTTTCTAAGGATGGATGGCTGGGTAGCCCACCTCGCATTCAAATTGTCTCCAAGCAACAAGACAGGTTAGATCTGCTAGATTTGGGGGAACAACCGAGGAGGCTGAGTTGAAATGGACTCTCCCGTGGATGTGTCCTAATATGATTTTGTGTTTACGGAGTCCTTGGAATGAAGCGGTGGCCCTGGGGCCCTGATGGGTTCCCCTAAAGAGAGGCTTTCACACAGCTCCATCGTGCAAGTTTCCCATGTGTAGATGAGATTTGTTCTGATGGGTGAGTCAAGACACAGCCATATGCTGTTATTGAAATCCAGGCCTCTGAGGAGAGATGCCTCGAAACCAAAGCAATGGATCCGATATGTGCCTAGGAGCCTGATCATTCCTTATTAGATCTGCGGATATCAGTCTACGGGTCTGAGTGCAGGTAGGTGCTCAGATGGGCACAGATTGCCCCTGTTTGTCCTGGGAAGCCACAACTATTGTGATGGCCTCAGGAATTTTGGAGGTTTATCCTATTAGTAGGGTTGTGGCCATTGGAATGTCACTTACAATTCCCATGGAGAGGGCAAGCACAGTCGTCAGGTTTGGCCTCAGGGACCTGAGCCTTTA
>NW_026747603.1:0-2077 GCF_022355385.1 Mustela nigripes
GGGGGGGAAAACACTGGGGACGGCTGGTCCCCGGTGGGGAATTGAGGGGGACTGGGGGGTTGGGGCCCCTGCGGGGACTCGGGGGACCGGCTCCCGGGAGGCGGGAACACTGGGGACGGCTGGCTGCCGGGGGAGACTGAGGGGGGACTCTGGGGTCTGGGGCCCCGGCGGGCATTCGGCCTGGCTTCGTGGGGGGACTCGAGGGGCGCCTCCTGGGGGTGCGCGTTCGCCGCGCGGGGGAGCGGGACCTCGCGGGGCCGTGGGGCCGGGGCCGGGGCTGCGTGGCGCCGCCGCGACCCCGCGCGCTGCTGGGGAAGCGATGACTAATCGGCGGCTCGCCCTGGCTCTGGAGTCCGCCCCGGGGACGGAGCGCGGCCGTGTCCGTGGCGCAGGGCGCCCGCTCCGTGGCCGGTGCGATCCGGCTCCGGGGAGAGACTGTCTGGAACGGGTTCGCGCTCCCAGCGCTCCCCCACATCTGTTTGCTTAGGCCTGGCTTGCTGCTGCTTTTTCTTTTTGAAAAGAACTTGCTTGAGGCTAAACTTGAGCATAGGAACTTTGCCCAAAAGTTAATTGGTTTTCCAAATACTACGATGCAGTTGGTCCAGTCGGGCTGAAACTTGAGTGGGAAGAAGAGTGAGCGCCCCCATTCCGCTTCCCCTTCCGCTCCTGCTTGCCAGGCCTGTTGTGCGCCCTCCTGCCGCAGACCCAGGGCTTTGGGAACCTGCTGGCGAAGGCCGGCTTGGGGAGCAGGAAGGAGAATCCGGGGAGCTGCCGGCCTGCGCAAAGCAGCTTGGCGGAGGGGGGGGGGGGCTTTTCCTTCTCCCAGGCCTCGAGGTGGGTCCCTGGAGTCATTCCGGGGAACCGTGTGCTGGCGACACAGTCGGGTGCGCGCTCCTCGGTAGGGTTTGAAAGCAGAAAACACGTAGGAGAGTGAGTTTCTCATTTTGTGGCATCTGTAAGCCATGAAGACCCACAACTGAAACGTTGCAAAATTCTAGTAAATAATCACAAGAATTATGTCCAGCAGTTTATGGATTCATACTCTATTCATAATCTCTAGTTTTGTTTTTAGTAAGTTTCTGAAGGAGGGGTTGCGCCTCTGTAAGTTTGATTTTTATTTCTGGTAGTGATGTCCTAATTCGGGTTTATTCTGATTGGAAACTCAGCAGTGTGGCTGACTTTAAGGCATAAATGCCTCTGCTGATTGCTTCTAGTCTCCAAGGAAATTCTTTTTTTTTTTTTTTTTTTAAAGATTTTATTTATTTATTTGACAGACAGAGGTCACAAGTAGGCAGAGAGGCAGTCGAGAGAGGAGGAAGCAGGCTCCCTGCTGAGCAGAGAGCCCCATGCCGGGCTCAATCCCAGGACCCTGGGATGGCGACCTGAGCCAAAGGCAGAGGCCTTAACCCACAGAGCCACCCAGGTGCCCCTCCAAGGAAATTCTTACTTTAATAATCAAATCCTAATTCTAAAGAGGAATTTAGATGGCTGTGCTGGATCATGAATGGTGTGTATGTGGGTTATAAATACTACTGTCCACAGACGGTTGGCTTAGGGCCATTCGTGTTTTATGTATGTACATACATACACATGCACACACGTACGAGAGAAGCTCTCACTCATGACCGAACTGAGGCTCTCAGAGGTTGGTATCTGTTCACTGTCACAGTAGCCTGTGCAGACTGGAACTCCCATCTTTGGGGTCTGGATGCAAACATTTTTCTGCCCTTACATCATTGTGGTTACATGTGTATATTTTAGTTGCAGTTGAACTGTTCTCATTTTTTTCATCTGTATAGGAATACATGGTTGGGTTTTCGTTTCATTTGATGTCTTAAGATGTCTTAAGAGCATTTGAATGATTCTGAATCTCGCTTTCATTAAAAATCACATAGTTTGGTATTGGCCCATGCCGTTGGTCCATGGTGAGAAAAAAATAGCAGTTGTCCAGTGTTTAGGGTTTGGCCTGGAAAGAAACATTAACTACTTAAAAACTAGCTGAACAAGAAAAGAGAGAGGATATAGTTACCGTATTCCTTAGGTTGTGTTATACATGGGACATTTCAGAACTCCGAAT
>NW_026747604.1:0-2076 GCF_022355385.1 Mustela nigripes
TAATAAAAGAGCTGCAAAGAGCTGATAGGATTAGGAAAATTGTCCACCCTGGTCATTTCATAATTTTAAACTATTCCTTATTAATAAATATACTTATTTCCAGAAACACAAGCACATAAGGACATTTCCACCAAGTTTCCTCTAACAGCATTTACAAATTAGACGTTCAAACAATGCAGTTCGTTACATGTTTCATCTGTATCTTAAAGTTTAAACACTTTCTGTGACAAATTTTCTAACGATTAAAATTAAAAAAAATATATATATATACGTATATATATATACCTTATCCCTAAATGGATATATATATATATATATAGAAACCTTATCCCTAAATGAAACCTTTCTTTGTTTATTAGCTTAAATAGGTAAATTAGCAACAGCAACAACAACAAACAGCTAATATTATAGAGGTAGGAACAATTTACCTTTTCATTTATTGCTATTTTCTAAAAATTCCTATTTTATTTTTTCTCAAGTCTGTCATAATAATTTTCTAAATCTCCTGCCTTATTCAATTCTTTTCTTTTAGTGGAAATCTCTATTTCATATTTATTTTCTCTTCCTCCACTCTTTGCTCTAATAATTCAATGTATTATTAGATTTTCTGTTTTTCTCTTTATCCAGATATATCTTTTCTTTCTTTCTTTCTGTTTTAAATAATTTGATTTGCTGGCATTTTACATCAGTACATGCTTTCTTATGGATGTTAGAAATGTCTGTGGAACTACTAGAAGAATAAACTTTTTTACCTTTAAAAGTTTAGAGTCTAGAGTGCCTGGGCGGCTCAGTTGGTTAAGTGTCTTCCTTCATCTTAGGTCGTGATGCCAGGGTACAAGGATCCAGTCCTGCATCAGCTGCCTGCTCAGCAAGAAGTCTGGTTCTTCCTCTCCCTCTTCCCCTCCCTCTCCCTCTCTAATAAATAAATAAAATCTTAAAAAAAAAAGACTTACTGAAATCTGAGACTGAATTACTAAATTCAGTCTTAATATAAGACAGCTAAACAAAGCAATGATCACAACTGGAAAATTTAGTCAGATCATGGTTTAACATTTTCGTTTGACACAGGACCTCTTTCAGTAACAACTTTCCCTAAATATCAATTTCTTTTTAAGGCAAATAATTTTGGCAAGAAATCCAGATCCTTCTCATCATTTTCATATCAATTTAATGTGACATCCTCAGAGTATATAATCAAATATGTAATTATTCTATCTGTTGCCTTGTATATTGCCTGTATCTTTTTCAGACTCAAAGTTCCATTGAGGTAGAGTTTTTTTTTTTTAAGCAGAGATTTTTAAAGTGTTTGATATATACAAGATGCTTAATAAGTTTTTACAAAACCTATGTATTTCAGAAGCCTTAAACAGGCTTTCAAATAATGTAGGTGATATTAGTAGTCATATCAAACAATTTGTAGGTTTCAGTCATGTAAATAACTACATTTCTCAGAGACAGAGAAACATACAAATGATCTGGGTCCAGTAGGATAATGCTAGCATGTGTTGTAAATTCTCTTATATGACCTTATTCTTGCAAGAATTGGTTATGTGGCAGAAAAAAAGGTATCACTATCTTATACTTTATTATTTAAAGAGATTTATGGAATTTGTTAATTTCTTACACTACCCCTTTGTTTCAGTGGACCCAATTTCCATGGTAATGGTGAGAGGAAAGTAGGCAATTTAGGCAGCAGCAAAAATCTCCTACAAGGCACTATAAAATAAGGCTTGTTCTAGATCATGGGTCTGTCCAAAGGGGAATGTTAAGGGGTAGAATGGATGATGGATGCATTGTGGACTTATAACTATAAGATTAATACTGTTATGCCCCAATAATGGGCCTATGATTAACGGAGCGAGACTGATGTAAAGCGAAGGTCAAGCAAAGCTTTATTTCATGCCAAACATCAAGAATCTAACCGAACGTTTGGGGCCACACCTCTTATGAGAGAAGGCAACCCTTCACTGTTTCACAGTCTAGCTTTTAAGGGCAAAGGCCATGCAGTCATGCCTGGCCACGCACAGGAGACCAATGAGATTTTAACACACACAGGAAACTCCACAGTGGGGCTAG
>NW_026747605.1:0-2076 GCF_022355385.1 Mustela nigripes
AGAAGGCCTTTCTCCTCCCCTCGGCTGAGGGGATCCTCAGGATGGTAGCAATGATGAACACATAGGAGACAAAAATGAAGAGAACTGGGACCACCAGGAAGATCACATTGGCAACCCCCATGCTGATCACATTGATGGAGATGTCAGTACAGGCCAACTTTAGGACAGCTAGTAGCTCACAGGCAAGGTGGTTGATGACGTTGTTCCCACAGAAAGGCAGTTGAATTGTCAAAGATGTGTGTACCACAGAAGCCGTACAACCAATAGCCCAGGAGCTGACAGCCATGGGGACATAGGCGGCCTTGCTCATGACCACGGGGTACCTGAGGGGGTTACAGATGGCCACATAGCGATCAAATGCCATCATGCCCAGAAGCACACATTCTGTGGCTCCCATGGCAAAGGAGAGAAACATCTGCACGGCACAGGCTGAGAAGGAGATGGTTTTCCTGGGAGTCAGGAAGCTGTCGAGAATGAGGGGGACTGAGGAGGTTGTGTAGCAGATGTCCAGGAAGGAGAGGTTCGCCAGGAAGAAGTACATGGGCGTGTGCAGGCGGGAGTCAAGGATGGTTACCAAGATGAGGACCCCGTTTCCCAGCAGGATGACCAGGTACATCAGCAGGATGAGCACAAAGAATATTTTCTCCAGCTTTGGGTAGGCTGAGAGCCCCAGGATTATGAACCCTGCCACAGGGGAGGACCAGTTGGCTTTTTCCATGTGCTATGCCTTCTGTCATCAGCCAAGGACAAATACAGCACAGGAGGCTTTCTTGAGAAAAGTCTCAGGCATCTTGTACACCATCACTCTGTGCTACAGAACAGGACAACATATGTGCATAAGAGATAAATGACTGAAAGAGACAGTAGGTAGGAGTGGGGTTAGATCTTAGATGGGGGACGGTCAGGGCTGAAAGAGGGCTTACAAATACGGCATTGAGGCCCAGAGAGGGGAAGTGACCTGTCCAAGTCTTCTGAGCAAGGTGGTGATAGAGACAGGACCTGAGCCCAGCAGAGCTAATCCCCAGTCAAGGAGGGCTTTTCCTCTTCTTTTGATGAGCAAGGGAAAATGCTGTAAATTCTTTGTATTTGATGTAAATGAATAGAAATTTCATTTAATCTGGGCTTTCCTTGATTCATAGAGAGGAGAATCCCCAAGCTGATCCTATTCTTACAACTCCCAAATTTCAAGCCTTTGTTAAACATTGATTACCTTTGAAAGAACCTTTTTTAAAGTGCTAATCCCCACCAAGGCAGAATAAAGCCTAGGTAAAATTTCAACCGCATGAGGGATCCTTCCTTAGTCTGCCCACCCTCAGCAACAGACTTGCCTATTGTCAGAATTGGGATCTGCCTGTTCTAATACATATTAAAGGCAATATGTGGGGGAGGTTCCCTCACGGGGAAGAATTCATGAAGGCCACCGAAGGAGTAATTGGAGTGAGTGAACCCACACTATGGGATGACAGCCAAGCAGTTTATTGACCAGTTAACTCAGTTCTTGATAAAAAAAAGCTTCGGTTCCTGCCCTGCCACCACCTCTAACTATGGTTTGCAGCAGAAGATAATATTTCTGACCTGTGGTCAAAAGGTCAAGAGTAGCCCTATATTGCATCTCACTGTCTAGGTCACTTACCTTACTGTGGCTCATCATGTGGCCATTTTATCATCTTGCATTGTCACAGGATGAAAGGGAGTCCAGTATAATAAGATACTATGAGGGAGAGACCACATTCACATAACTTTATTATGAGATGTTGTTATAATTATTGTATGTTATTACCGGTTATTGTTAACCTCTCACTGTGTCAGATTTGTAAATTAAACTGTATCATAGGTATATGTATGTAGGAAGAGAAGGGATACATAGAGTTCAGTACTATCTGTGGTTTGAGGCATCCGCTGGGGGTCCTGGGAGGTATCCCCATGAATAGGAGGTAGAAAGAAAGTGAGGAGAATAGAACTAGCCACAGACTGGGCATCACAGACAGGATGGGTCCCAGCTTGCCTGTCTGCACTCCCTGTGACCCCGTGAAAGGCTCAGTCTTCTGGGAAATCTCAGCAGGATGGGGTAGAAAT
>NW_026747606.1:0-2076 GCF_022355385.1 Mustela nigripes
GAGAAAATTATGGATGCAATGAATGTGAGAGAGTGCCTAAGAACTGCACCCTCCTCACTCCATATGAGAGATTTTAAATAGGAGAGTTAGTGTACAAATACTAAGAATGTGTCTGACCTCTCAGTGGGACTCCCAACTTTCTTCACATCGTTGGTTTCATACAGGAGTGAAAGTGTGAAATGTAAATAACATGGTCAAGCCTGTAACTGGAATTCAGTTCTTACTCAATATGTCATAATGCATACTAGACTCATACCCTTGGAGCATCGTGAATGTGGAAAGGCCTTCATTTTAGTGTACGTTGGAGCACACACCAGAGAGTGCATTAAGGAAAGTCAATTGAAAATTAGCAACGTTTATAAAACTATTGAATTGAACATCAGATGCCAATGAATGTTACAGAAATCAAGCCAATGGAATACATTATTCACCCTCCTCAGACATTACCCTGCATGAAAATAGTGATTATAAGGAGAAATCAGACTTGAACACTTAGAAAATGTATACGGTAATCTGTTGAACAGATTTAGGGGATGGACTTTTTCATATATATAAGAATTACAGTATTTTTAATTTTTTACATTAACCCTATTTGAGATTTGTGACTAACAATATTAATGTGTATCCTCTGAAATCACTCTGAAAAATTTCTGTTCCTCGTGGGTGTGTAAGAAATCGGGCTGATTGTTGCTACACCAAAGATATTAGATGTCTTGCTCCATTAAGTGGGATGCATGCGTACCTAATTTTCCATGGAAGAGGACCGTATGATATACAATACATGAAGTACATCTCAATGGAGATGATGCTTACGGTTATAACACTGATGTAAGATTCTATGGGATAGCTATTCGGAGCACAGACTTCTGCATGTATTGAAACTAAAGAACTTCCTGAATATTAGAAATAGGAGGTTTTCCTTATTGTTCTCTAAAAAAATGAGGTAGCCGTGCGGTGAACTCTGAATATATCTTCCTAAGTGCAATTGGTAGAGAGTATGACTTGATGTGGTTAAATGAGGAAATCCTGACAGATGACTCCTTCTGGTCCCTGCTAGTGGAGCACTGTGTTGGCCTGGGGAACGCGCGCTGGGATCCATGTGAAATTGCTCCTTACCCTTCTATGGTTGCCCTTCTTGGTCTCTGGGGTCCCGGGATGCTTCAGCCTCACGCTTTTGTATTGAGAATCACGCACGTGTGTCTCATGTGAGCAGTTGCTCATTGAGCGAAGATGGAACTACTTTGTCACTATCTGGATGAGGTCCTCCCTCTGTGAGAAACGGTTTTCTCTCTCCTAGGCTAAAAAGAGATGTTAACCTGTGTGCATGTGTTTGTGGGTATGTATTTGTATATATGTGTGTATGAATTTGCACATATGCATGTTTGACATGCAAGAGGTACAATGTTTAAATCATGAATATTTTGATATTGAACCATAACACTAACAGAGACAAACTCCTTTCGTGTTAACGATTATTCTGTGAGATGTTTATGTTGCCATGCTGCTTATTTGATTGCTTATCACTACCTGAGTTGTTTCTTTCTTTCCTTTTTTTTTTTTTTTTTGATAGTCCTTTCTTTTAAGTTATAGATACAGGAAAAATGCCAGTGAAATATATTGACGCATCATTTAGTGTTACCTGGAATGTTTGTTTCATTCATGTTTAATATTACAATGGAGATGTTGGGATTTGGATTGACCATGTATTTTAATGTTTTGCTTTATACCTTACCTATTGTTTTGTTTTACTATTTCTGTTTTGTGTTTTCCTGTGTTCATATTAAGAAAATATAAACTTTCTTTCAGTCCTTCTCTGTGACCATTATGCATTCAGTAACGTTGCTTTAGCTAGAAATGAAGGCATGCTTTTTTTTCCCTTAAGCATGCTTTTCGAATCTAGTCATGGTAGGACATTACGTCATACCGGTGATTTCAGTCTGTCAGTACGTGGACATTGTGATGCTTATGCATTTATGTACATCTGGTTTTCATGAGTACGTTTTTGTTTTTAAAGTCAAGTCACATGTGCATAAGAGAAGTGAACCACTCAGTGGAATTTCACAAACTGTTCACATC
>NW_026747607.1:0-2075 GCF_022355385.1 Mustela nigripes
GAAAGGATTTATATTGAAGTGTGTTAATTCCTCTGGTATGATTACAGTCTAAGTAATAAAGAATTTAGAAATTCAACTAAACTGTCTTCTCTGTCCTCATTTAACGTTGTTCGGCAGGAAATGACCCCGCCGCGGTGCGCCATCTCACGCTCTACGCCCCACGCTGAGTCCAGCTGTTCTTACTTCTGGAGATGATGGTGCGCGTGAACGACACCTCCCCTGGGGACTCAGATTTTGTTCTCCAGTGTGCGGGGGTCCCTGGGGAAGGTGTGGTCATGGAGCCGTCTCTGTCCTGCCTGCGTTCGGGTCTGGCAGGTCTTCTCTGGGGTGGGGGCATCTTTCAGGTGGGGGCTCTCAGTTGGTCTCTGGGTTGACTCTGGAGGCTGTGCCCGGGGTTCTGGCTGACAGAGCCTTTTCCTGGCTCCCTCCTGCACCCCCCACCTCTGTGTCTGCTCCTCCCTCGGGAATGTGGATCTTCCTGTATCTTCCTCACTCACTCCTTTGTCACTGTCCCTCTTGTATCTCATGACTGGTCAAGAACACATTTTTCGCACCATCTTAGACATGCCTTGTCCCTTCTGCTCTTTAAACTTGCTCAAGAACCACCTCGTGCAGAAGAGAATCCAGCTGAATCCCAGTGGCACCACCCCTACTTAGGGGAATTCCTTGTTCTGCTTTGGGCTCCAGTGCTCTTGGTGGCACTAGTGACCTGGTTAGGTGGGCATTAGGTTGGACTGATTTCCCTGGACGAGCAACTGCGGCTCCTTGTTTTGGATGGGTCTCCCGCAGGGCAGAGTCTGGGATTGCTCTGTCAACTTGGGGGACTCCTGAGGCCAGACACTGTGGGGTCTTCACGGTGTGCGCCATCAGACTGGGGGAGAGGGAACGTTAGTTGTCCTGCCGTACAGGGTGTTACCAGCGTGTGGACTCTCCGGGCATTGTCACTGGACCCCTGAGGACGGGAAAGGTCCTCTCGAAATCATGCCTTCTCTCTTCATCAGCTTAAGAGAGAGCCGGCAGGTCACTTTCCCTCCCTGAACCTGTATATGCAGCATAGCAGGATTTGCCCTGAAGCAGAGGAACATTGGGGAGGGGAGCGGAGAATGGGGCCTCCCCACGGACCTCCGACTCCCTGAGGACACATGTTGCCCATTCTCACAGGGAAACGGACAGGCCGAGGGCTCGCTGCCTTCCCAATGCACATTCCCATCCGTGGCCCGCGGCTCACCCCTTCCTCCCGCCCCCGCCCCGCACTCACCGCCCAGCCTGCCCTCCCCCCACACTGCGCAGGAGCTTCCTGGCGGCCCCCTTCGCGTGCTTGTTCCTGAGGGTGTAGATGAGCGGGTTGAGCGCCGGGGTGACCACGGTGTAGAAGAGCGAAACGAACTTGCCCCGGCCCTGGTCGTAGCGGCGCGTGGGCTGTAGGTAGGTGTAGATGGCCGAGCCGTAGAAGAGGCAGACGGCGGTCAGGTGGGACCCGCACGTGCCCAGCGCTTTGCTGCGGCCGCCCCGGGAGCGCATGCCGCAGATGGCGCGGGCCACGGCGCCGTACGAGGCCAGGATGACGGCGGACGGCAGCAGCAGGATGACCACGCGCGCAGCGAACATCCGGCGCTCGGTGGCGTCGCGGTCACCGCCACAGGCCAGCTGCAGCAGCGCGGGGAGCTCGCAGATGAAGTGGTCCAGCCGGCGGGGCGCGCACAGCGGCCGTGCGGCCAGGAGCGCGCTCTGCGCGGCGGAGTTGGCCAGGCCGCCCAGCCAGGAGGCGCAGGCCAGCGCGCGGCACCGGCGCGGGGAGGCGAGCTCGGCGTGGCGCAGCGGGTGCACGACGGCGGCCGCGCGGTCCAGCGCCATCACCGCCAGCAGCAGGCACTCCACGGAGCCCAGCGCCAGCGACGCGCACAGCTGGGCCAGGCAGCCCGCGCGGGGCAGCCACAGCTCCGCGCCGCACAGGCTGGCCAGCAGCGCGGGCGCCACGCTCGTCGTGAAGCCCGCGTCCACCAGCGCCAGGTGGCCCAGGAAGTAGTACATGGGTGTGTGCAGGCGCGGGTCGCGCACGGCCAGCAGCACGAGGG
>NW_026747608.1:0-2075 GCF_022355385.1 Mustela nigripes
GCGGAGACAAGAGGAGAGGGCTTCAACTGGCATGCAGCATAAGAAATCTACTGGAGGGTACCTTTTTCTTCCTTATGTCCTCTTGTTTACACATTCGTTCATCTACTGCCCGAATTCCTTCACTGACAGATGACCTGAGACTCTTTAAAAGAATAATAAAGAAAACGGGGCACCTGGGTGGCTCAGTGGGTTAAAGCCTCTGCCTTCGGCTCTGGTCATGATCCCAGGGTCCTGGGATGGAGCCCCGCATCGGGCTCTCTGCTCAGCAGGGAGTCTGCTTCCTCCTCTCCCTCTGCCTCCTTCTCTGCCTACTTGTGATCTCTGTCAAATAAATAAATAAAATCTTTAAAAAAAAAAGAATAATAAAGAAAACGTATTACAGACATTGTTTTGTCACATTATCAAGTTCCTACATCTCATTCAATTCCACAGATCTTAACTCTGCTCCAGAACAACATAGAATTTTACGAACAAAAAAAAAAAAAAAAAAAAAAACCAACATGATATACCAGACACAGTTACTGTTGAGGGGACTCATGATCTGGGGGCATAATGACACGAAGGCAGGGTCGCATGGCCAGAAGAAGAATGACACATATACAGTGAAAGTTATGGGGATGAGGGGGCTTAGAATGGAGAACAGATAATATGAAGCAAAGTACAGGAGAGTCTGGAAATGCGACGGGGCTCGAATCGGACTCTGAAAGCCATGTGTACACAGCTGCTGAGGTGGGGAGGGGATGGGGAGCAGATGTAAGTGCAGACACACTCAGGGGCAGGGTCAGACAGGCACACAGCCATGTGCACTGCAGGCTTCCTTCTGGAGAGAAGCAGAAATAGGAATGGAGGGCCAACTTCACTGAGATGAGGTCTTTAGATTCTGCATATTTTGGAGAATGAGAGAATGTCAAAGCACTGATGCATGATGATGAAATGTGGGTATGGAAATACCAGGAATCAAGAATGAAGAACAGAAGACCAGAAAAAGGCAGAGCGCAGAGGTGGAGAAACATGTCCAGAAGCTAATGAATAAAGAGATAATTAGGAATTAGGGCCAAAACAAAGGTTTACAGAAACAACTAGAATGAAGTAGGCATATCACAAAAATTCCACAGGAAGGTGAATTAATTCACTCCATCAACATTATGAAACACCTCCTGGACATCAGTATTGTGGCAGCCCACAGGGATACAATGAAGACAGATATAGTTGTAACCCTCAGTGGTCTGAGAATCTCACAGAACAGCTTCAGAGTTGGGACCAGAAAGGCAGGTCAGGTTTGTGGCTGAGCAGGACCAAAGTGGCCATAAAGACAGGCCATGGAAAAGGGAGGGGATATGGTGATGGCAGGGGGTGAGGCGGGACAGGAGCCTGTGTGAGTAGAGCAAATCTGCCTCCAGGGAGGGGGTTTGAGAGAAGAGTGGGAGGCCAAAGGAAGGCTAGGCTTGGGAAACAACGCCACTATGAGGCCCTGGGAGGAAGAGGCACACCAAGGAGGCAGTGGGAGAGCCCCACAGCGGCTGGTGTGGAATCCAACAGCGGACCACAAAAATCCCTTCCATTCCAAGGAAAAGTACCTTTAACAAGATTTTGTAAAATTCAAATGAGACATAAACCATGGAAAGTATTGGCTACCTCAAGGCACAACTCAAGATTTTTACCTCTTTCACGAACTCTTTCCTGCCTGCCCCTCCCCTAGGCTTCTCAGCACTGATATTTCTGTTACTCTGCATTTTTCTTGGTTCTAACCATGTACTGTGTCTTCCCTTAAATTATGTTCTCCTTATATTCTCTCTAGGATGCAGGCACTGTCTTAGGGGAGGGATGCACGAGGCCACTCAAGCTAGAGGAGACACACAAGGAAGGATGGTGTCGTTTATGACAAGTTTACGACAGGGCATCAGAACGGACAGAGGCCGGAAGTCAGGGCACCAGACACAGACGGGGGGGCCGGGAGGAGAGACAGGGCAGCACAGTTTTCTGTTAGAAGTGATGCCACAACTCCCCCTCCACTGTTCACCCAGGTGGAGTTCCTATTCCCAATGGCTTAGAGGTGGGGAGTCCCATTCCCACAA
>NW_026747609.1:0-2075 GCF_022355385.1 Mustela nigripes
ACTGGGTGGAGGGGGACCACGACCTCGTTGATAAGCCTAAGGTCTTGTACCGGTCGATAAGCCCCTGAGGGCTTGCGTACTGGGAGGATGGGGTGTTACAGGGGGAAATGATGGGGATCAGGAGTCCCTGACGTTTAAGCCATTCTATGATAGGTTTCAGGCCCCGGCGGTGGGCTAAGGAAATAGGAAACTGAGCTCGAGAGGGAAACTTAGAGTTATCCTTAAGCTGTACTTTAACCGGGGTAAGGTGGGAAGCAATGATGGGTTCCGAGGTGTCCCACACCTGAGGGTCTACAGTAGGTAGGTCATCTGGAGTGAGGGTCGAGGGAGTGGAGAGGTGTAAGATGAGACGGGTTGAGGTGGATAGAGGGGAGGAAGGTGAGAGACAGATAGTTGCCCTCAGTTTCTGGAGAATATCCCTACCCAGTAGAGGGACCGGGCAGGAAGGAATGACTAGGAACGAGTGGGAGAAAGGGAACCCATCCAGGCTACAGGTAAGGGGAAGGGTCACCCTAGGGTTGGAGGAGGGCCCATTGATCCCCATAACAGTAATTGGTGAGGTTCGAGTAAGTCCCGAGTAGGAAGGCAGAACAGAGTAGGTAGCCCCCGTGTCCAGCAAAAAAGAGATGGACTTACCCGCTACCTGGAGTGTAACCCTGGGCTCGGCCTGGGTGAGAGGGGTGGCCGAGTCTGGGCTTCGTCAGTCGTCCTCCAATCCAAGCAGTTAAAAGGCCGGACTTACTGTCTCGGGGGGTCCCCCACGTTGAGGCGCCGAAGATACCCCGAGGTTAGGGCAGTTGGATTTCCAGTGGCCCATCAAATGGCATTGAGGGCAAGGCCGAGTTGGCGGCTTTGGATTGAGGCACTGGCGAGCCCAATGTCCCTCGGCCCCGCATTTGAAACAGGTCCCCCGGCGGGGTGCGATTGGTTGCCCCTCTCTGCTGGCTCCCGGAGCCCGCCGGCCGCAGGGCTGCTACCAAGGCTTGGGTCTGCAACTGAACCTTTTGCTGGAGTCTGGCTTGTCGTTTAAGCTCAGCCGCCTCCTCACGGGAATTAAAGACCTTAAATGCCATTTTCACCAAGTCAGAAATGGGGGTCTGAGGGTCCTCCTCAGCCTTCTTTAACTTTCTCCGTATATCCGGCGCCGATTGAGAGATAAAATGAGTAGCCAGTACCGTGGCCCCTGCAGGAGAGGCAGGGTCCAAGCGAGTGTACTGGGTTAAAGGTTTGGTCAACTGGTTAAGAAACATGGTGGGGTTGTCGTAGGGGCCTGGACAATCTCCCTAATCTTGTCGTAATTAACGGCCTTATTAGAGGCTGCCTGCATGCCGGCTATGAGACACTGGACCATGTGGTCGCGGCGCCAGTGGCCATCTTGGCCATCATGATAATCCCAACCTGGTTCTACAGCTGGGACCGCCCGGGCTCCAACTGGCATGGCAGCATCAGTGAGCTGGACCTGATCAGCGTGCTCCCGGGCAGCAGCCTGGATGCGTTCCCTCTCCTCTATGGTGAGGGTGGTGGTCTGGACCACATGTAAATCATGCCAGGTGAGGTCATAGGCTTGGGCCAGATATTGGAATTCTTTAATATAGTTATCAGAACTGGCCGAAAAGGAGCCCAAATGTTTCTCAATTTGGGAAAGGTCCTGTAGAGAGAAGGGTGCATGAACTCAAACAACTTCCTCAACTCCAGCAACCTCCCTTGGGGGGCAGACTAACTCAGCGGGGGGCTTTCGAGCCCTAGTGCGGCTGGAGCCACAGACACATTCACGCAGTCAGGCACTCTTCAGGTTCAAACAGATTGGACACCCTCCCCTTTGGGTATCCCTGGCTAATGGGAGGTGATCAGTCTCCCCTTCCATTCTTTACGAAAGGATCTAGCTCAAACAGTAGCCCTGCGGCTGTTACAACAGAATTCAATTAAGCACAAAAGGTGTTTACCAACAGCAGATTTCAAAAGCGTAAACCTAGGGCGCCTGGGTGGCTCAGTGGGTTGGGCTGCTGCCTTCGGCTCAGGTCATGATCTCAGGGTCCTGGGATCGAGTCCTGCATCGGGCTCTCTGCTCAGCAGGG
>NW_026747610.1:0-784 GCF_022355385.1 Mustela nigripes
TTAGACTATATATTTTGGGTGCATTCGAGTGCCGCGTAAGTTCTTATCTGAGAACTCTTCATGATATGAAGGATGAGCGACTATGAGGCGCGTGCTCATGATTTTGTCTCTGGATTTTGTATCAGCGATGGCCGTGGAATGTTGGGGTGGCCTCATGGGCCATGGACGAATCTTGCTCTCTGTGGACTTGGCCTGATCCCAGTTGTTTTCCGTCAATCTGTGGGATGGGAGGACTCTTTTCAGGTTTGTTACCTCAGGTGTCCCACCAAAAGAGGAATTCCAAATCAGAGCCCTGGAGAAGAGTGAAGACACAACCCGAACTATGGTTAAAAATTGGAGCCTACGGGCATGGCAAGCCCAATATGCTCTCTCTCCGTCCAGCCACTGAGAGGCCTTACCTGAGGACTGGGCTCAGGCTAAGGGTCACAATGTGTGTTTTTGACCAATTTGGCCCGCAAGCATGGGCGGGGACTCATGGGCCAAACTGGTTTCAACTACACTGAACCTTGGAAAACATGCCAACCACAAGGTTTCTTGCCATGGGCAAAGAGTTCTGATTTCTGCATCATGTTCAAACCCGGGCCGTGATTGGAGATAAGGTCTAGGTTCTGAAGCCTGAAAACCGAGGTTGAGAAGAGATGACCACCTAAGGCCATGTCGGGTCCGATGTGCTCAGTGTGCGTCCAGCTGACTGGGTGGGGCCAGGAGGTCCAGGCTCAGACTGTGTTAGAAAGGGTATTAGTGCCCACGTCAGCCTATATATTTGGAGTACAGCCGAATGGCG
>NW_026747610.1:884-2075 GCF_022355385.1 Mustela nigripes
TCTAGGTTCTGAAGCCTGAAAACCGAGGTTGAGAAGAGATGACCACCTAAGGCCATGGCGGGTCCGATGTGCTCAGTGTGCGGCCAGCTGTCTGGGTGGGGCCAGGAGGACCACGATCAAGCTGTGTCAGAAAAGGCATTAGTGCCCAGGTCAGTCTATATATTTGGGGTACAGCCGAATTGCGTGCCGTGTCAGTTCTAATCTGAAGAACTCTTCAGGATATGAAGAATGAGCGAGTCTGAGGCCTGTGCTCAGGCTTTTGTCTTTGGATTTTTTATCAGCGATGGACGTGGAATGTTGGGGAGGCCTCATGGTCCATTGCCGAATCTTGCTCTCTGTGGACTTGGCCCGATCCCAATTTTTTCCGTCAATCTGTGGGTTGGGAGGACTCCTTTCAGGTTTGTTACATCAGGTGTCCCACCAATAGAGGAATTCCAAAGCAGACCCCTTGGGAAGAGTGAAGGGACAAACCGAACTATGGTTAAAAATTGGGGCCTAGGGTCAAGGCAAGCCCAACATGCTGTCTCTCCATCCAGCCACTGAGAAACCTTACCTGAGGACTGGGCTCAGGCTGAGGGTCACAATGTGTGTTTGTGACCAATGTAGCCCGCAAGCATGGGCGGGGCCTCATGGGCCACACTGGATTCAACTACACTGAACCTTGGGCAACATGCCAACCACAAGGTTTCTTGCCATGGGGAAAGAGTTCTGATTTCTTCATCATTTTCAAACCCGGGCCGAGATTGGAGATAAGGTCTAGGTTCTGAAGCCTGAAAACCGAGGTTGACAAGAGATGACGACCTAAGACCATGAGGGTCCCATGTGCTCAGTGTGCGGCCAGCTGTCTGGGTGCGGCCAGGAGGTCCAGGATTAAGCTGTGTCAGAAAAGGCATTAGTGCCCAGGTCAGTCTATATATTTGGGGTACAGCCGAAATGCGTGCCCCGTTGATCCTCATTTGGGGTTCCTGTGTAGCCCCAGAGGGCAATGTTTTTCTTCTGGAGGGCAGGCAGAGTGCTGCATTGTAGTTCTGGATTGCCAAACTGGAGGGCTTGTGGGACAGTAGTCTGAGGATGGAAGTCTGAGAACCGAAGCTAGGCCTAGGTTTCTGGGTGAGGATATGGCAGGCACTATCTACAGACCTGAATAGAGATCTCGTGCTTCTGAAGTCAGGGCGAGGATCAGACGATCGC
>NW_026747611.1:0-2075 GCF_022355385.1 Mustela nigripes
GGAGGGAGACAAACCATAAGAGACTCTTAATCTCAGGAAACAAAGTGAGGGTTGCTGGAGGGGAGGAGGGTGGGAGGGATAGCTTGGTTATGAATGTGGGGAGGGTATATGCTATGTGAGTGCTGTGAATTGTGTAAGACTGATGATTCATAGACCTGCACCACAAAGAATACATTATATGTTAATAACAAAAAAAGAGTGTTCCCCTTTCTCCACACCCTCTCCAGCACCAGTTCGTTCTTGTGCTGTTGATTTTAGCCATTCTGACAGGTGTGAAGTGATATCTCATTGTAGTTTGGATTTGTATTTCCCTGATGATGAGTGATGTTGACCATCTTTTCATATGTCTGTTGGCCATCTGGATGTCTGCTTTGGAATACTATCTATTCATGCCATCTGCCCATTTTTAAGTGCATTTTTAATTTTTCTGTGTTGAGTTTTATAAGTTTTTATATATTTTGGATACTATCCCTTTATTAGATTTGCCATTGGCAAATATTTTCTTCCATTCTGTTGGTTGCCTTTTAGTTTTGTTGATTATTTCCTTCACTGTGAAGAAGCTTTTTATCTTGATGAAGTCCCAATAGTTTATTTTGGTTTTTGTTTCCCTTGTCTCAGGAGACATATCTAGAAAGAATTTGCCACAGCCAATGTCAAAGAAGTTACTGCCTGTGTTTTACTTTAG
This sequence comes from Mustela nigripes, assembly GCF_022355385.1. Lineage (NCBI taxonomy): Eukaryota > Metazoa > Chordata > Mammalia > Carnivora > Mustelidae > Mustela > Mustela nigripes. The sequence goes on from NW_026747611.1 coordinate 686, forward strand.
GATTTTAACAGTTTCCTGTCTCACATTTAGGTCTTTCATCCATTTTGAATTTGTTTTTGTGTACGGTGTAAGAAAATGGCCCAGTTTCATTCTTCTGCATGTCACTGTGCAGTTTTACCAACAACATTTGTTGAGAAGACTTTTTTCCATTGGATATTATTTCCTGCTTCATCAAAGATTAATTGACCATGTAATTGTAGGTTCATTTCTGGGTTTTCTATTCTGTTATGTTGATTTATGTGTCTGTTTTTGTGCCAGTACCATACTGTTTTGATCACATGATATTACAGTTGTAATTGAGGACTTGTGATGCCTCAACCTTTGTGTCTTGGGGAAAATCATTTGCAGTGACAGAGTGGGATGATCTATTAAATTTGCATACTTTAATGTTCAAATCTCTCCCCAGGTTTGGGATGGTCTGTCTTTTTTCTTCTTTAAATAAAATTTTTACCACCTTCTCTTTCTTTATTTGTTCTGGAGCTCCAATGATTCAAACAAGGTTTTTATTTTCATGGTATCCTATAGATCACGTGTACTTTTTTTTGCACTCTTTCATGCTTTTTGTTGTTGTTGTTGTTAGTTTTTTCCGTTTAGGTTATTGTCATCTCTATCCTCCATATCATTCATTCTTTCTTCTTTTGGTCCATTCTGCTGTTAATACTCCACGTCATTTTTCATTTCAGCTCTAGATTTTTCTTATTGGTTCTTTTTTAAAAATTTTTTAATTTTTTTATAAAAATATAATATATTTTTATCCCCAGGGGTACAGGTCTGTGAATCGTCAGGTTTACACACTTCACAGCACTCAGCATAGCACATACCCTCCCCAATGTCCATAACCCCAGCCCCCTCTCCCAAACTCCCTCCCCCCAGCAACCCTCAGTTTGTTTTGTGAGATTAAGAGTCACTTATGGTTTGTCTCCCTCCCAATCCCACCTTATTTCATTCATTCTTCTCCTACCCCCTTAACCCCCCATGTTGCATCTCCACTTCCTCATATCAGGGTATCATATGATAGTTGTCTTCTTCCACTTGACTTATTTCGCTAAAAATGATACCCTCTAGTTCCATCCACGTCGTCGCAAATGGCAAGATTTCATTTCTTTTGATGGCTGCATAGTATTCCATTGTGTATATATACCAGTTCTTCTTTATCCATTCATCTATTGATGGACATCTAGGTTCTTTCTATAGTTTTGCTATTGTAGACATTGCTGCTATAAACATTTGGGGGCATGTGCCCCTTTGGATCACTGTGCTTGTATCTTTAGGGTAAATACCCAGTAGTGCTATTGATGGATCATAGGGTAGTTCTATTTTCAACATTTTGAGGAACCTTCATGTTGTTTTCCAGAGTGGTTGTACCAGCTTGCATTCCTACCAACAGTGT
>NW_026747612.1:0-2075 GCF_022355385.1 Mustela nigripes
CTCTGTAGCCGGCTTTCCCGTTCCAATACCCGCAAGCTCTGCAACACTCAGACACCCCCGATCCTTCTGTGACCCTGCAGGACCTGAGGCCACGCTGACCCCGTGTGGGCTTTGCCCCGGTAGCCTCTGGAGCAATGTCCCTCAGCGGAACAGACTTTTAAAAGTCCTGATTTTGTGCTCCGTTGCTCCGCCACTTGCCGGTAGCCAGCCCCTCCCCCCGGGGGTCTATCTTCCCGTCACTTTGGATTCACTTCTCCGCCGGTCCTACCTTTCAGAAAGTGGTTGTTTTTCTGTTTCCAGAATTGCTGTTCTTCTTCTTTTCGATCTGCCGATGGATTTTCAGGTGTTTGCAATCTTTAGATAAGCTATCTAGCTGATCTCCGGCTAGCTGAAGTAGTCTCAGCCTGCTACTTCTCCGCCATCTTGACTCCTCCCCTGTGAGATCTTTTTTTTAAGAGCAATCACCCCCTTCTTGAGAACAACACCCTCATAACCCAGTCACCTCCCAAAAGACCTACCTCCTGATGCTTTTGCCCTAGGGGTGAGGATTTCAACATATGTATTGAAAACTCAATTCTTATTCATAATTCAATTATGAATTGAATTCATAACTCAACTTAGATGCTCAGCTGAGACCATAGCAGTCAGTATGAGGGAGAAAAAAAAATAGAAGACTGAGCCTGTTGTGTCAGTTACAATTATAAGGAACCAACTAATTTTAAAATCTCACTAAATTATTTCTTTAATCATGTAGATTCGGCTAGGTGATCTCTAAGTTCTCCTCCAGTTATAAAACTTTCCCTATTTAATTCATGATCTAAAATTCTATTTGTCTGTATCAAGTATTGCTTTATGAGTCAAATTGTGATGTATTTAGAAATACTAGATGTGTTTTAAACATATCTTTAGCTCCCACAGAATCTATGGAAATGTCACACACAGGATAGACATGGACACATTGGTCATTCGGTAGATTAGTCTATGGTTTTCTCCCATATTTGCTTAATTGTTTCAATAATCGGCATTACCCACAACCACGAAGGTGATACTTCTGGCAGGTGGAAGAGTCAAGGTACTACTTCTTATTGATGTTCATTTGCTCTTTTACATATAAATAATTCATTTATTCTCTTAATTTATCAAACACTGGAAGCTCCATCTATTTTATGACTTTATGGAGTTACAACACCTATTCATAATTATTACTTTTTCTTAAAGAATTAGTTTGGCTCTAAGACTTGGATCAGGGAAATTTCTGGGGAATAATAATCAACTGCAAGGAATTGGTGATCCAAAATAGGATGGTCATTAATTTTCTTGAAATGCCAAGTCTCATACCTGAAAACTGTGGGCAAAATCAGCTAACAGGTAACTTTCAATAGATAGTACACTTTTATTGCTGTTCATGTAGAGACTTTAATGAATTTTCACAATCCAACAAAAATAGCTTTTTAGCATTCCATCCATCAGGGCAAATAAACTTTATTAGTTTCATATCCAGAAACTATTTAAAGGGTTTTAAAGGGTTTACATCTAATTTAGGACTTACTAGCTTGGGGGTTGGCTTTCCTTCCTCTTTTGTGTGTGTGTGTGTGTGTGTGTGTTACAGAACTGTTGTAATTTTATACAGCAATGGTGTAGACTGAAAAGAGAATCTATAATAAAGGATTCAGGTTATGGTCTTGGTCACACTGGAGAGCTGCTGTTGGCATTTATGAAGCCCCTCATCCACACATACTCTTTGACAAAATAGGAATAATAGCCTTCCACTCCAGGAAACAGCATAAACTCTGATGACATAAGGAATGTTTGGAGAATTATCTTTCTCAGAAAACATCTCACAAAGACATAATGTTTCTACAATGTGGCAGGTCCAGTGAGAGAAACCCTTGTATCTGCTTTACTAACTAAATCTGTTAAAACACAGTGGTTCCTCCGTATCCACAGGCAATGTGTTCCAAGATCCCCAACAGATGCTTGAAACCATGGACTGTATCGAACCCTATAGGTTCTCTTTTTCCTATACAGACATACCTATGATAAATTTTAATTTATATATTATGCACCATAAAGTT
>NW_026747613.1:0-2074 GCF_022355385.1 Mustela nigripes
CTAATAAAAGAGCTGCAAGAGCTGATAGGATTAGGAAAATTGTCCACTCCTGGTCATTTCATAATTTTAAACTATTCCTTATTAATAAATATACTTAGTTCCAGAAACACAAGCACATAAGGACATTTCCACCAAGTTTCCTCTAACAGCATTTACAAATTAGACGTTCAAACAATGCAGTTCGTTACATGTTGCATCTGTATCTTAAAGTTTAAACACTTTCTGTGACACATTTTCTAACAATTAAAATTAAAAATATATATATATACATATATATATATACCTTATCCCTAAATGGAAAAAAATATACATATATACATAGAAAACTTATCCCTAAATTAAACCTTTCTTTGTTTATTAGCTTAAATAGGTAAATTAGCAACAACAACAACAAACAGCTAATATTATAGAGGTAGGAACAATTTACCTTTTCATTCATTGCTATTTTCTAAAAATTCCTATTTTATTTTTTTCTAAAGTCTGTCATAATAATTTTCTAAATCTCCTGCCTTATTCAATTTTTTTCCTTTAGTGGAAAACTCTATTTCATATATATTTTCTCTTCCTCCACTCTTTGATCTAATAATTCAATGTATTATTAGATTTTCTGTTTTTCTCTTTATCCAGATATATCTTTTCTTTCTTTCTTTCTTTTTTAAATAATTTGATTTGCTGGCATTTTACATCAGTACATGCTTTCTTATGGATGTTAGAAATGTCTATGGAACTACTAGAAGAATAAACTTTTTTACCTTTAAAAGTTTACAGTCTAGAGTGCCTGGGCCGCTCAGTTGGTTAATTGTCTTCCTTCAGCTTAGGTCATGATACCAGGGTACTAGGATCCAGTCCTGCATCAGCTGCCTGCTCAGCAAGAAGTCTGGTTCTTCCTCTCCCTCTGCCCCTTCCTCTCTCTCTCTAATAAATAAATAAAATCCTAAAAAAAAGACTTACTGAAATCTGAGACTGAATTACTGAATTCAGTCTTAATATAAGGCAGCTAAACAAAGCAATGATCACAACTGGAAAATTTAGTCAAATCATGGTTTAACATTTTTGGTTGACACAGGACCTCTTTCAGTAACAACTTTCCCTAAATATCAATTTCTTTTTAAGGCAAAAAATTTTGACAAGAAATCCAGATCCTTCTCATCATTTTCATATCAATTTAATGTGACATCCTCAGAGTATATAATCAAAAATGTAATTATTCTATCTGTTGCCTTGTATATTGCCTGTATCTTTTTCAGACTCAAAGTTCCATTGAGGTAGAGTTTTTTTTTTAAGCAGAGATTTTTAAAGTGTTTGATATATACAAGATGCTTAATAAGTGTTTACAAAACCTATGTATTACAGAAGCCTTAAACAGGCTTTAAAATAATGTAGCTGATATTAGTGGTCATATCAAACAATTTTTAGGTTTCAGTCATGTAAATAACTACATTTCTCTGAGACAGAGAAACATACAAATGATCTGGGTCCAGTAGGATAATGCTAGCATGTGTTGTAAATTTTCTTATATGACCTTATTCTTGCAAGAATTGGTTATGTGGCAGAAAAAAAGGTATCACTATCTTATACTTATTATTTAAAGAGATTTATGGAAGTTGTTAATTTCTTACACTACCCCTTTGATTCAGTGGACCCAATTTTCGTGGTAATGGTGAGAGGAAAGTAGGCAATTTAGGCAGCAGCAAAAATCTCCTACAAGGCACTATAAAATAAGGCTTGTTCTAGATCATGGGTCTGTCCAAAGGGGAATGTTAAGGGGTAGAATGGATGATGGATGCATTGTGGACTTATAACTTTAAGATTAATACTGTTATGCCCCAATAATGGGTCTATGATTAAAGGAGTGAGACTGATGTAAAGCGAAGGTCAAGCAAAGCTTTATTTCATGCCAAGCATCAAGAATCTAACGGAACGTTCGGGGCCACACCTCTTATGAGAGAAGGCAACCCTTCCCTGTTTCACAGTCTAGCTTTTAAGGGCAAAGGCCATGCAGTCAGGCCTGGCCACGCACAGGTGACCAATGAGATTTTAACACACACAGGAAACTCCACAGTGAGGCCAGGTG
>NW_026747614.1:0-2074 GCF_022355385.1 Mustela nigripes
TGGAATTCCTCTTTTGGTGGGACACCTGAGGTAAGAATCCTGAAAGGGGTCCTCCCATCCCACAGATTGACGAAAAACAATTGGGATCGGGCGAAATCCACAGAGAGCAAGATTCGTCCATGGCCCATGAGGTCTCCCCAACATTCCACGGCCATCGCTGATTCAAAATCCAGAGACAAAAGCCTTAGCTTTTGGACCTTATGTCCCTGATGGCCCCTTTATGAAGGGGGGGATCATGTGGCCATGGGGGTTCTCTCAAGATGGGAGTTCTGAGAAGCTCCCACCAAATGAGAGATTCCAGAGTAGAGCCCTGGGGAGGGGCGATTGGACAACCAGAAATCTGGTTTAAATTTGGGGCCTAGGGACATGTCAAGACATTATGGCATCTAATGGTCTAGCCACTGACAGGACGTACTAGAGGAAAGGATTCACGCTGAGGGTCACAATGCGTGTTTATGCCCTCGTCGCACTGAAGAATGGGCGGGGCCTCAGGGTGAACGCTGGTTTCCCCTACACTGAACATTGGACAACATGCCAACCATAAGGTTTCTAGCCATGGGTAAGGAAGAGTTCTGATTTCTGCAACTAACACACCCTGGGCAGTAATTGGAAATAAGGTCTAGGTTCTTAAGCCTGAAAACTGAGGTAGGGAAGAGATGATGACCTAAGGCCACGGTGGGTCTTATGGTCTCAGGGTGCGCTCAGCTGTCTGGGTGTTGCTCAGGAGGTCCCGGCTCAGTGTGTGTCAGACAGTGCATTACTGCCCAGGTTAGACTATATAATTTGGGTATATTCGAGTGCCATGTAGGTTTATTTGGGATGGCCTCAGGGACTTTGGAGGGTTCTCCTAATTTGTACAATTTTGGACAATGGAATGGGCAGAATTCACATGGATTGGGTAGGCACAGTCCTAATGTGTGGCTCCAGGGTCCCCAGCCTGGAGGGTATGTGGCCCAGGACTTTGAGGACAGAAGCCTGAAAACACAAACTCAGCTTATGTTTGGGGACGTAGGTATGGCAGGCCCGATCTACAAACCATGAGAAGACATCTTCAGGATATGAAGATAGTACGAGTCTGAGGCGCTTCCTCAGGCTTTTGTCTCTGGAGTTTGATTCAGCGATGGCCGTGGAATGTCGAGGAGGCCTCATGGGCCATGGACGAATCTTGCTCTCTGTGGATTTGGCCCAATCCCAATTGTTTTTCGTCAATCTGTTGGATGGAGTACTCCTTTCAGGGTTGTTACCTCAGGTGTCCCACCAAAAGAGGAGTTCCAAAGCAGAGCCCTGGGGAGGAGTGAAGGGACAACCCGAACTATTTTTAAAAATTGGGTCCTAGGGGCATGGCAAGCCCAATATGCTGTCTCTTCATCCAGCCACTGAGAGGCCTTACCTGAGGACTGGGCTAAGGCTGAGTGTCACAATGTGTGTTTGCTACCGATGTGGCCCGCGAGCAATGGCAGGGCCTCATTGGACACACTGGTATCCACTACACTGAACATTATACAACAAGCCTACCACAAGTTTTCTTGCCATCGGGAAAGAGTTCTGATTTCTGCATCATTTTCAAACCTGGGCAGTGATTGAGATAATGTCTAGGTTCTGAAGCCTTAAAACTGAGGTTGGGAAGGGATAACGACCTAAGGCCATGGGGGGTCTGAAGTTCTCAGTTTGTACCCAGCTGTCTGGGTTGGCCCAGGAGGTCCAGGCTCAGGCTGTGTCAGAAAGGGCATTATAGTCCAAGTCATCCTATATATTTTGGGTATAGCCAAGTGTCGTGCAGGGTGATCTTCATTTGGGGTTTCTAGGTAGCCCCAGAGGGCAATGTATTTCTTCTGCAGGACAGGTAGAGTGCTGCATTGTATTTCTGGATTGCCAACCTGGAGGGCTTGTGAGCCAGAGGTCTGTGGACAGAAGTCTGAGGACACAAGCAAGGCTTAGGTTTCTGGGTGAGGACATGGCAGGCACAATCTACAGACCTGAACTGAGATCTTGTGCATCTGAAGTCAGGGTTAGGAACAGACGATCGCTCAGGTTGGACCTTATGTCCCTGATGGCCCCTTTATGAAGGGGGGGG
>NW_026747615.1:0-2074 GCF_022355385.1 Mustela nigripes
CATAGAATGGAATACCAAGCAGTTGCTAAGAAAACTTTAAGTAAGCTATCTAGGGAAGTGGGAAGACTACCATGAAAACTAAAGTGAGTAAAAGCAAATGGTATGAATAGGGTGCAACTCTGGGTAAAAATGAGAGGGAAAAACTAAGACTTTACATTTGTATTTGTTTGTATATGCCTAAAAATGTATGGATGGAAGCATAAGGAACCAAGAACCAAGTCACAGGGCGAGGGGTTGGGGGAGATATGCAGTATGGATGAGGGGCCGAGGACAGGAAGACATTCCACTGTATAGCCTTTCCTATTTCTTGGTCTTTGAACCATGGAAATGTATTACCTATTTGAAAAATAAAGGAGATTTAAAAGCCTTATGACTCTGCACACATCAGAAGATACTAAAAGTCCCCAGTTTTTAGTGGTATAGTAATAAGCCAACTTATGTAGTAACACAGATACAGGACATGCTAGCTAAGGACCTGGGGTCAGACTTTTTGGTTTTTGTTTTAAGATTTTATTTATTTATTTGACAGAGACACAGCGAGAGAGGGAACACAAGCAGGGGGAGTGGGAGAGGGGGAAGCAGGGATGTGGGGCTCGATCCCAGGACTCTGGGATCATGACCTGTGCTGAAGGCAGATGCTAACAACTGAGCCACGCAGGCGCCCCAGACTTTCTGGCTTTAAACTCTAGCCCCACAACCTAGAATTTGTGACTACAAACGAGTTAGCCACTACTGTCCTGTTTTCTTATAAAGCAGGCTAGTAATTGTACCTGCCAACTAGTCCCACTAGCGCAGCTGTGAGGATTAAGGAACCCATAGAAAGCCCTTCAGACAGTGGCTGCTGATGCCTGCCACGGTAAGAAACAAGTCCACACTCCTTATGTACTTCCTCCATTCTCCACAAGTTATAATCAAATCCTCAGCTCCTGAGGGAGATCATTTCAAAGGGGGGAGAGGGACAAGAAAGAAAAATTGCAGAAGCGTTTATTTAACTCACATTTGCTACAGTCTGGTGGGCACAACAACAAATTAGTTGAAGAAATGGAGTTCAGAATCAAACGCGCACCTGTCGACATTAAACAAGAACACTTGCCCACCTGTGTGTGTGTCTGCGTGTGTGATTTTGTTTTACCAGAAAATTTCCATGACACCACATGACCGGTCTGTGTTCTTGTGTGAAGAGCTACAGTTTCTGCAGGTACTTCACTCTGCATTCTGCTGAAAGGTTTACTGTAAACTCTTCCCAGACTTCCAGCTGAAGGCAGTGCTGATGAAGATAAAACAGCTGTCCTTTTGGGGCGCCTGGGTGGATCAGTGGGTTAAGCCTTTGCCTTTGGCTCAGGTCATGATCTCAGGGTCCTGGGATCAAGCCCCACGTTGGGCTCTCTGCTCAGCAGGGAGCCTGCTTCCCCCTCTCTCTCTGCCTGCCTCTCCGCCTGTGATCTCTCTTTGTCAAATAAATAAATAAAATATTTTAAAAAAATAGCTGTCCTTTCTTATTTACACTGGCACCTGGGTAAAGTTGGAGAATATGGCAGTGTTTCATGGACATACAGAGACTACAAGTATCGAGTAAATTCACTATGTTACAATGTCACAGCATTTGACTTAATCAAATTCCAAAACTGGGAAAACTTTTACTATTTTGTCTCTTTGTAATCTAAGAATCAACACAGAAGAAACATTCAAATTTCACCAATTTTAATACATGGTATTTCTAACTTCCATAGATGCACTTAAGGAAAAAAAAAAAAAAACCTCATGCCATTGAAGGAAGGAATTCTTTTCCTTCATTTTCATGACTCTGTCAGCTGGTACAATCATTTCTGTCAGTTATATTATCAAGTGCTGGACTTTGAAATTAGGTGATGAGATAAAGACAAAATGAGAGAGGAATTACCAGCCAAGAGTTTGTACAAGGAAGTCAGTCCTCTAGTGTCTCTGCATGACAAAGGGTCTGGGACATAGAAAAACAGGTTATATCACAAAGATCATACAGTACCACCAGGCTACAAAACAGTCCTACACCTATACAATCATTTAAGAAATACACACAGACACAAAAATGTAGGCT